>NW_025953040.1:1095260-1100609 GCF_022478825.1 Daldinia caldariorum | reverse complement strand
ACTTGTTTTTTTTTTTTTGGCTAACATCTTTATCCTAAAATAACCTACACGTATTTTTTTTGCTTCTTTTCTTTTTCTCGCTTCCGGGGGCCCCAACCAAAATTACCCCCCCCCCCCCCCCCCCCCCCTTCTCATGCTAACATTCTTTACCTTCGCCGTTCTAGCCCGACAATACCGAAGCAACATCCGCAACCTCGACGCCGGGCGCGCCGACCCCCGTCTCTACAACCTTCGCGAACAGGGAGAAGGACAGCGCGTCAAACCACCCGACGCCGACGTCCGCGACCGAGAGGGGCTCCGGAAAGGCCGGCAAGACGGGCAAGAAGAGGACGCAGAAGAAGGACAAAGACGCGGATGCGGAAGACAGCGAGACGGACTCCCGCGAAACCAAGAAAGTCCGAACGCACTTTGGCGCCTCGCGAAAGTGAAGGCTATCTAACCTAGGTACCCAGGTACCTTAGGTACATTACAAGAGTTTATAATGGGATTTCGTTTCCCGCATTATCCAGTGTGGTTTCGGCGTTTATCGGCGGGTGGGCGGGCGAGTGGGCGGACTGACTGGCTGGCTTAGCTTTGACGGCGTTGGTTTGTTAGGTAGGGCGTTTATTTGGGAATATAACAAAAGCACTTTTTTTACGTGCTTTTCTTTTTTTTAAGAAGAGATGGTATTCGTGGTTCACACCGTTATATTCCCGCTGAAGATACCCAACAGTCTAGATTTACGAATGGTAGACTAAGGTAAAACTTAAACCGAGAGAGGGAGAGAGAAAGAAAACCATGATGATATCATGTAGCGATGAGATCTCTTAGTTAGTATACCTGCGGCTGTGGATTTATAATATAAGAACGTCCTTAATCCAAAAGGGGGATGGGAAAGTTACCTGTAGGTACCTATCTAATATATAGCAAGAAGGGCCCGAATACAATGCGTTGTCTTCCAGATTTGAGGTTTTATGTATTACTCACTACCTTGACTTACAAACAGCTGAGACGGATCATTTATGAATCACGCAATGCTATGCAATCAGGAGGGACCCTTTATGCGTGCAGAGTGCGGCGTGCGGCGTGCGGGGGAAGGTTCCAACTACCTAATGTATAGGTATGAACTAGCTCAAGTAGTAACTCCATAACTAAAAGACCTACCCACTTGTAAATGCCAATCATAGCGAACACCTTGATGAACGGAGAGAGCAACGGAGCCTAAATTACAAAGTACATAGACATATGTGCACCTATATATATACGCCAGGTACTTACTTGTACATTGTGGTGATTTATCAAGACAACCTTGGAAGTTTATCTCGTACCTCTTAAAAGCAACTTGGAACCTTTCTGAAGGTTATATACAAAAAATAAGTACATAATCCCCCCGCTTCAACGTCATCGTTCCAATCTCTCATCCAAGATGACGGTTATGGCCACCAAATTCACTCCCGAAGTGCTCCTCTCCGCTCCTCGTCGTAGTCCTGCTGTGCCTAATAGTACCGGCACCCTCGCTCTCTTTACTGGTACGTCCCTACAAGCTAAACATATTACCATCTTAGAATAACTTGAGGTACTTAAGTTAATAATTGTCAGTCTCTCAATACTCGTTTGAGTCCCACTCCAAGGATTATGCCATCAAGGTCCTGGATATCAGGTCCCGACAGTCAACGCAGTTATTTGACAACCCGGATTATACCGAGCCGACCTGGATTTCCGAGACCGAATTCATCTTGTTGAGGAACCAAAATTCTAAGACGTCTCTCCTCGTAGCAGATGCGACCAAGCCAGGTTCAGAGTGAGTATATTCGTCCTAGGTATATAGATAGATGCCTAAGCCTAAGGCCCTAAGTATACCTACAAGAAGAAGGATACAGTACTTACAAGTCCACTTAGACCATATGAGATTGCTGCCTTTAATACCTCGCTATATAATATCAAGGCTAGGGACATCGGAAATGGCACCATAGCATTTGCTGCCACGGCTCCTGCAACATCATCAGGAGAGCTTTTAAACCCGAAAGATGAGAAGGAGCCGCTGTCAACCGGCAAAGTCTATACAAGCCTATTTGTACGGCATTGGGACTCGTATGTTTCCAAGCATAGACAGGGGCTATTCTACGGAGCCTTAAAGAAAGATGGAGACTACTTCAGGCTACAAGATCGAAACCTAGTGAATGCACTAGCGGGCACGAAACTTGAATGTCCCGTGCCGCCCTTTGGAGATGCTAGTGATTATGATATCGGCAAGGAGGGAATAGTTTTCGTCTCTAAGGACCCCGAGCTAAATCCTGCCTTATGGACCAAGACCGACCTCTACTATGTGCCGCTCAAGACCTTCACTGAGGCGAAGCCCCCTCGTCCCCAGATCGTCAAGACCGGCGAGCTGCAAGGCTACTCGGGTGTCCCGGTATTCTCGCACGATGGCACCAAGGTGGTTTTTAAGCGTATGAAGAATAGGCAGTACGAGTCCGATAAGTGGCGCCTACTACTAATCCCCGATATCAAAGACCTAAGCAACGTGCAAGAGTTCTACAAAACGGAAGATGGCGAAGGCGCCTGGGACCTGCGGCCGGAAGGTATTGTATGGAGCAACGACGATAAGGAGCTGTACGTGACGGCCGAAAAGGAGGGCCGACAGGCCTTATTTAGACTTCCTTCGAACCCGTTAGAAGCTAAGGAGCTACCGCAACCGTTGACCAGGGACGGCGCTGTAACTGACTTCCACAACCTCTCCCACGAAGACGGTCGCCTCTTCATCACGTCTACGTCTCTCGTCGATAACTCCTCATACTCTATCGTCGATCCGGAATCTAAGGAAACAGCACTCATCTCCTCCAGCTCCAAGGAAGGGAAATCGTTCGGTCTGACAAAAAACCAGGTCGACGAGTTCTGGTTCAAGGGCGCGGGGGATTACCAAGTCCATGCTTTGGTGATGAAGCCCTCTAACTTCGACCCGAGCAAGAAATACCCGTTGGCATTCTTAATCCACGGAGGACCACAAGGCGCGTGGGGTCAGAGCTGGAGCACCAGGTGGAATCCCGCCGTGTTCGCTGAGCAGGGCTACGTCGCTGTGATGCCGAACCCTACGGGTAGCACCGGTTACGGACAAAAGTTCACTGATGGCATTACGCAGGATTGGGGTGGAAGACCTTACAATGATCGTAAGTATAGATTGTCGCTGAACTCGAAGTCTGCTGTAGAGTTACCTTAGACACGTTTACTCTGAAGGGCGTCTGGCTGACAGAGTATGCTGGATATAGTGGTAAACTGCTTCGAGCACATTTCCGATAACATTCCTTACATCGACACGAACAACGCTGTGGCCCTTGGCGCTTCCTATGGCGGGTACATGATCAGTAAGTTGCCAATCTCCCAACCTCTCCCTTTTCTTACTACTTCCCCCCGGCATTTTTACCCGTGTAACTAACCCCCCTTTCCTCCCTCTTTCATCAGACTGGATCCAAGGCCACCCCCTCGGCAGGAAATTCAAAGCCCTGGTCTGCCACGACGGCATCTTCAGCACCATGAGCAACTGGTCGACCGAGGAGCTCTTCTTCCCGTCGCACGACTTCGGCGGCACCCTCTGGGAGAATCGCGACGGCTACGCCCGCTGGGACCCCGCCGCCTCCGCGGGCAACTGGGCTACTCCCCAGCTCGTCATCCACTCCGAGCTCGATTACCGTCTGCCTATCTCGGAGGGATTGGCGGCTTTTAATGGTACGTATTTTACTTATTACATAGTACATGGGGAATAGCATTGGCGTACGTGGATAGGTAGATGGGAGAAGAGAGAAAAGAGAGACAGGGGGGAGGGGAAGGGGAGGGGAAGGGGAGGGGAAAAGTGTATGAGCGGATGGGATGAAATGCTAACGTGCCGATAATAGCCCTCCAAACCCGCGGCGTGCCTAGTCGGATGTTGATATTCCCTGACGAGAACCACGTAAGTCTTTCTTTCTTTCTTCCTTTGCATTAGTACTTGTTAGGGGGTAGTATGCCTACCTACCTACCTGTACCTGCCTACCTACCTAGTTTCGATGGGCGGAATTGCTGATTAATTACCTACTATCTCTATACTAGTGGGTGTTGAAACCCGAGAACTCGCTCGTCTGGCATAAGGAGGTCCTGGGTTGGATTAACAAGTGGACTGGTCTGGACACCACGGGACTAGCGGGGGATGCGGAGGGCCTTGCTATCTGATGAATTGCTGCGTGTAGTTAATGTATCATGGATAAGAATGGTTGGTTGTAGGGTTAAATCAAAGAGTTACTGAGGGCATTAAAAATTTAAAAAATAAAAAGGAATTGACAGATACACGGCTGAGCCAAAAGTGTATTTCTTGATAGCACAATTGTCTGACCTATGAGTGGTATTACCACTCACACACCCCCTCAAGTGAGGACGATTCTGGGCAAAGCTGGATATCTCGAGCCTCTGGATTATTGGACCTCTGGACTTTTTGATCTCTGTAAGATCCTAGAATCGAACCCTGAGGTTTAGGATGGTCTTGTGCGTACTCGTTTGCAAACTTTTGGCCCAGGGTGTTCTGATTCGGTTCTTAAACGGGTTCAAGCATATGAGACTCTTAATTGACAGACACACCGCTGAGCCAAAAGTGTATTTGTTAATAGCACAATTGCTATTACAGTCTATCTGACATGAGTGGTATTACCACTCACAGGAATTGTGTAAATATTTATCTATTGGGAATCCGACTCTCATACAGTATCAGGTTTCTCATACAAGTATGGACAGCTACCTACCTTAGGTACCTAATTTATAGATCAGTGCTCGACTGACTAGCATAGCTACTATAGCATTCCAGCAAACCCTGCCATGCATCGTCGCCATTCTGGATTATTTATTTATTTATTTATCTGTCCGGCACAGGCACAAGCACAGGCCCGCGTCCTACTCTCCTAGTCAGTCCGCCTCCAAGAGACTAAACAGCTCCTTCCCATCGATCCTCCTCATGACCGTCTTGACGTGCTCCCAGCGCAAGTTACCGACGTCGACGGAGAAGACGACGGCGGTCTTGGGGCTCGTCTCGGCGCGGGGGAGCAGGCGGGCCAGGTCGGGGTATTCCTGGCGGAGCTTGCGCTGCATGTACGCGGCGGCGCGGGGGTCGAGCTTCTTGAGGAACTGGCGGACGAAGCGGGCCTCGCTCTTGGGGCGCTTGATGCGGTACGAGCTGCTGAAGTGGTTGTACTGCTCGAGCATCTGGGTCGCCTTGAGGGGCGGTTGGGGAAGGCCCGAGGACGGCGGCGGCAGCGGGTGGGATAACTGGGCGAAACTGGCTTCGTTGACGGCGCCGTTGAGGAGGGATTCTTTGGGGTTGCGGGGGTTAGGTTAGTAAGGAGGTAAGGT
>NW_025953040.1:1005326-1095164 GCF_022478825.1 Daldinia caldariorum | reverse complement strand
TGGTAAGTAAGGAGGTAAGGTAAGTAAGGAGGTAAGGTAAGTAAGGAGGTAAGGTAAGTAAGGAGGTAAGGTAAGTAAGGAGGTAAGGTAAGTAAGGAGGTAAGGTAAGTAAGTAAGTAAGTTGATTTGAGTTCCTCCTAAGGCAAGGGAGGTAGGTACTGCTAAAGTTTATATATAGGAGATAGGTATACTCTTACCAGACGATACTGCCGCTTGAGAGTTCGCTTCGTGAAGCTTGTTAAGGAATTGGAAAAAGTCGTCCTGTTTCGGGATGAACGCGTCGAGGAAATTGCGGACATGAGCTTGCTCGCTAATAGCGTCTGTCAAAGCTTGCTTCTCGCGAAACGTGAGCGTGGCGACTCTATCTAGCTTGTCGTACATGGATTTCACCATGGGCTCGAGACGAGCGAGGGTGTCGTTGAGCGCGGCAAGATCCTGGGTCTTGGGCAAGCTCGCACGAACGTTTTCGAGGTCTTCCTCGACGCGGCCTAGCTTCTCATGGTCGCGATCTATCTGCTTGCTCAGGGTCTTGATATCCTTGCCGAACCTGACATTATCCGCCGTAAACTTGAAGCACTCGTCGCTGACTTTCGATCGGAGGCTCTCTAGACCGTCCTTGATATTCCGTGTCGCGGCTTCTGCTTCGGATAGAAACGAGCGAAGCATTTCCTTATCCCTCCGAATCTCGACGATTTGCTTTTCGAGGCCTTCGCTGCGGACACCCTCCGCCGCGTTGGCTTCTTGGAGTTTGCAGAACCTTTCCTCGATCAAGTCCAACTGCCTCTTCGCCTCGAAGACCTCCTTGACGGTAAGCGCCTGTAGGAGTCTCACGGCGTTGAGTTGGTTCCCCGGCTGTCGAAGCTTGTCCTCAAGTTTGGCAGCGTTGACAAGCTTCTGCGTTTCTTCTGCGGTACGCATGGTCTTATAATAAGAGGTACCTAATGATATGAAGTGGAATATATATTTACTTTATTAAACTGTATTGTGTTGGCCTCTGTAGCTAATTAATTTATTATCAGCACCGATTCAGTGATAAGAGTTCAAGTAAACCACGTAGCTTTGAAGTGACGAGAAGAAATGAGAGGTTGAACAGGAATAGGGAATTATGGTATGGCTGGACCGAGAAGGAGGCTTGACTGGCAGTTGTACTTTCCGAGCAGCTCCCCTTTTTGAACCACCCCTTTGCTCCCCACATTTGAGTATAACAACAACTGCGCTTTCCAGCAGACATTGGAAGTACTTGCCTTGTTATCCAAACGAGTGGCAGGATAAGCGGTAGATTAGGTAATGTTGAGGTAGGACATGTATCTGATATCTGATGTATGTAATCCATAGGAGGGGAGGGGATCATTGGAAACCCCTATCCTAGGTACCTGAGGTTAGGTAGGTACCTACCTATACTCAACGACTCGATAAGTCTTGTATAATCCAAGGCATTCATTCATTCTTATTACTCCCTTTAAAACCACGATAATTGGCAAATTCAGAACGTTTATTTAGGAAAGCATCAGCGACCTACGTACATAACAACGCGGAAATAAGCACTAGAACCCGGTCCGCGACGGCCCCCTCTCCATCCTCAGGCAATATGCATTACCAGTTATTAGGTGCTAGATGCCTAGCCGCAAATGCCTAGATGCTTCTTTTCCCTCCTGTACCGACCACGGCTCGTCCTTGAGACGTGCTAATAGAAAAATGAAATATGCAGGACGAGATCATCATCATCGCCACCCCACCCATCAATGTATTTTGCGGGACCTCTTTGGTCCACTCTCGAACCACGCATCATTCTATCCCCACCCTAAATGTCAGACAGACCAGCCTTGTCGAGTATCAATAAGAATAAGGGTTGCTTAGATGAGGTCCGCCACGTTCATCGGCATCTCCTCAATCTGGGTGCTGTAGAACTGCTCGATCTCACGCATCATTCGGACGTCCTCGGCAGTAACGAAGTTGATGGCAACACCCTTTCGGCCAAATCGGCCACCACGACCGATACGGTGAATGTAGTTCTCGCGGTTAGCGGGCAGATCGTAGTTGATGACGAGAGAAACCTGCTGGACATCGATACCACGGGCCAAAAGGTCCGTGGCGATCAGAACACGGGAAGAACCAGATCGGAACTCCTTCATAATCAGGTCACGCTGCGGCTGGTCCATCTCACCGTGCATGGCCGACACAGTGAAGTCACGCGCAGTGAGCTTGTCGGTAAGCCAATCAACCTTTCTGCGGGTGTTGCAGAAGATGACGGCTTGCGTGATGGTAACAGTCTCGTAGAGATCGGAGAGAGTGTCCAGCTTCCACTCCTCCTTCTCGACAGCAATGTAGAATTGCTTGATACCTTCAAGGGTAAGTTCGTCCTTCTTGACGAGAATGCGGACGGGGTCTCGCATGAACTTGGTAGTAACCTCAAGGACATCCTGGGGCATGGTAGCGGACAAAAGAACGACCTGAGTGGACTGGGGAAGGAGTTGGAAGATGTCGTAGATTTGCTCAGTGAAACCACGCTGCATGATAAATATTAGCCTCGTCGAGCGGGCAAAGAGGGGAATATGCTTGTACTCACAGAAAGCATCTCATCGGCCTCGTCAAGAACGAACATCTTCATGCCGTCGGTCTTAAGGAATCGTCGCTGGATCATATCCTGGACACGGCCGGGAGTGCCGACAACGACCTGGGGACCGTCCTGGAGGGCCTTCATGTCCTCACGGACGCTAGTTCCACCAATGCAAGCATGGCACTCAATGTTCATGAAGTCGCCAATAGCGACAACGACCTTCTGGATCTGTTGAGCCAGCTCACGAGTAGGAGCCAGAATGAGCGCCTGGCACTGCTTGACGTTCGGGTCGATCTTCTGGAGTACGGAAATCGAAAAGGTAGCGGTCTTGCCAGTACCAGACTGGGCCTGCGCGATAACATCGTGACCTGTCGCGGGGTTAGGTTAATATTTTGATATTTTGCGCATATAATATTACAAGGGAAATAGAGAGATTGAAGCATACCCTTGATGACCGGCATGATCGCGCGCTGCTGAATAGCAGAAGGGCGCTCGAATCCATAAGCGTAGACACCTTTGAGACATTGTTAGTTCACCGCAAAAACTTTTTGTGGTTCCCGAGTGGGCGGCGTCTCTTACCTCGTAGCAACTCGGGCTTGAGGTTCATCTCATCGAAGGAGTCGACGGTTTCGTCATAGTTAGACTCGATCTGGGATTGGTCGATATCCTCGAGCCCCTTGTCGGTAGCCATGATTGTAAATTTATCGACGCGACTTCTCGAATTCTAAGCACAGCTCAGAATTCAAGAAGAAATGGAACGGCGATCTTGGTGGGGTCAAGAGAGAAAGAGAGGCACGAACTTTGCACTAGGGCAAGTCGTACTGCGTAAAAATTAAATAAGTAAAAGAAGTGGACGTAAATGCTCTCGTAAGTAGAGAGCAAGAATGTCCAACTAGGGGGTATTTCTCTTTTTTTGGTTTGGTTGTGTTCTTGATGTAATCTTGTTGACGATTTGGAAAAGTCGAAGATGGGAGGAAAAGCCCGAGATCAATGGAAAGTAGAGGTAAGTAAAAAAAAAAATTTGAGTGGGGGTAAACGTCGGCCAAACCCTGATGCGGGGCTTTAGCTCTAAACTTGTTATCTTGGAAGGTTCTACGCGGCGGCAAGCGGCGTGGTTTCCCAAGACTTACCCAAAATTATTATTATTATTATTTTTAATTTTTAATTTTTTTTAACCTTACGCTGTTAAGCTAATGCCACTACCTGAGGACCCACAAAACTCAAGACTGCCTAGACTGCCTGACTGTAAGGACGACTTTGCATGTCAAAAAAAGACAAAAAAATTAAAAATGTATAAAAAAACCACTGCAGTATGACACAGACTTTAAGGTTGTGACTCATTACAGCTGAATTACTATTATTTATCCTTGTGATAAAGCGTTCTTGTCACCATTGGAAGTTTTCAACTTGGCTTAAACGGGTAATTCACATTTCCTTACCAGCGAACAAAATGCTACTAGCAGAAGGAATCAGTCGAGGAGGCATTAGTGGAAGTGCAGCAGCATCAGATGGAGGCGAATTCCACATGACAACTACTGAGATTACTGGGATATCATCAGATTCCATCCCAGTTCATCCATTAGGTGTTAAACCCCTTGGGAACCTATATTTCGCATCTGGTCCCACTGCTCGGCAGTCTCTCGGGTTGTTAACTCAACTTCCAGATGAGATGATATTGCAGATACTCGAATATTTTGATATCCAGACACTGAAAGACGTCGGGTCTACTTGTCGCTTCCTCTACGCCTTTTGCCATCTCGACGAGCTTTGGAAGGCATTATTTCTCGAGTAAGTCATAAACTATCACATGTGAACCCAGACAGTCATGAGCGACCCCCCCTTGGATAGGGAATCCATCTATTCTAGTACCATTTTGTTGATTTGCTGATGAATTATGAAAGTGCTGGCTTGCGACCACATACCTGGAAAGGTTCATGGAGAGGCACACTCCTAAACGCTCCTGCCGGCTGGCGACCTAGGATTGACTGTAGCAATGTCTTCTCCGACGTCATTCATAGACCTTTTGCTTGTACTTACGTTGCCGTTGAGAAATATGCATCGAGTATTCCTCGAGCAAATCAGATCGGCAGGTTACAGGAACTCGGCTATGATAAGTTCGCACAGAATTGGAGCAGTAAGCCATTTATATTGACCGATTGCATTCAACGTTGGCCGGTATATAGCGACTGGACTGTCGAGGAATTAAATAAGAGATATTCAGCAGTTGAGTTCCGTGCCGAAGCTGTGGACTGGCCATTCTCAGTTTACCATGCATACATGTCTAATAACGAGGATGAAAGCCCGCTGTACCTGTTCGACAAGGGTTTCGCTGAGAAGATGAATATTCACATCGGATGTGGTGCGGATGCGGCATACTGGCCCCCCGAGTGTTTTGGCCCGGATCTATTCGAGCTCCTTGGAGAGGAAAGACCAGCTCATCGATGGCTCATTATCGGACCTAAGCGTAGTGGTTCAACTTTTCACAAGGATCCGAATGCCACCAGCGCCTGGAACGCCGTTTTGGAAGGATCGAAATACTGGATTAGTACGTATACCCGAAGATATTGCGAATCTTTTTCTTTATGTTGGGACATGATTTGTCTCTTTGTGTCAGCGAGATCCCGCTGCTTTGTAAATACCTCATTGAACCTTTCGAGAGCAACAGAAACTGACAGCTAGTTTTCAGTGTTTCCACCCACGGCGCAGGTTCCCGGCGTTTATGTTTCAGAAGACAGCAGTGAAGTTACTAGTCCGCTCAGTATCGCCGAGTGGCTACTTGAGTTCCATGCCGAAGCACGTAAGGTGCCAGGCTGCGTGGAAGGCGTTTGCAAAGCGGGCGAAATCTTACACGTGCCCAGCGGTTGGTGGCATTTGGTTGTGAACCTCGAAGCTGGTATTGCTCTTACTCAAAACTTCGTACCCAAATCACACCTCTCGGATGTTCTCGCTTTCCTTAGAGACAAGCCAGATCAAGTGACCGGCTTCAAAAGCAACATTGAAAGCCCATATGACCTCTTCGTTGAGCGGCTTAAAACTGATTATCCCAAATTTCTTAACGATGCACTTGAAGAGTTAGAACGGAGGAACTTGACGAAGAAAAGGAAATGGGAGGAGGCCATCGGAAAGAAGAATGACGATGAGAATGTTGGTGGTAGTGGTGGTGGTGGTGGCTTTAGTTTTGGGTTTGGAGATGAATCCGACGAGGAGGTTCCATAGAATAAAGGATGGAAATATTAAGTATGGTACCTAGAAAACCCCCCATCCCCCCCCTTTGAAACTCCCCATTACCTAGGTAGACGTGGGGGTATGACAAGAGTGACAAGAGCTACATAGGTATGTACACCTATAGGAGGTACCTATGGGAGGTACCTATTTATGTAGGCGTCTCTGACCTATGGAAGATAAGACCGCATTTGTCTCCGGTCAGCTTCTTCGTCTCTCACAGTAAAAAGCGGCTGAGGGGCACTGAAAAAAGAATGTTGGTGGCTTGCGCCCTCCAGCTGCGAACCTTTCACTGGTGTGTACACCCTGCTTCCGGAATGGAAATAGTAGTTCTAAATCGAACAAGGCGGCCGGACATTTTTATCTTAGGTACCTTACCTGGGTTACTTACTGCTTTATTTCACCGAGTTCCACTAGGCGGTGTCCTGTCATCTATAAAAGTGTTGGGATTAAAATAAAATCTTATGAATTAGAAGTGAGTTGGCATTTTTGCATTACATACCTACCTAGGTAGTAGTAGATGGTAGAGGTATTTCGGTGTAAGAGGTGCATTTGCTCGTAAATGTCTTAGGTACCTAGTAGGTAGTGACTTAGCTAAGTTTTCTAACCCTGCATGCGTACTACGTTTAGGTACGCCCAGGAGGTAAAAAAATAAAAAATGGTACAAGAGTGTCTCAAGACAAAGCCCCGGCCCCGACTAGATTGAAACTTTGAGTTATTAATAGTACCTTACAGTACGGTATATATACCTTGCGGGACGGGCTTGTAATAACCTACAGCTAGGTATATATACCGCCTTAGATGGTAGCTTACGTACTACATAATTGTACATTTGATTGTATTGTACCTTATGTACCTTATGTACGAATGTACGTTGGCTGGTTGGGTACAGACTGCCCAGGTGGACCTTACACGCTCATACCTAAAATAAGGGCAATTGGTTGGCAAGTCGTTAATATTACCTAGCTGAGCCCCCCCCACATGATTGCATCAACCCGTCCAGACCAAGTCCCAGAGCACCACCTACCGTATCTTTTACTGGATTCCCACGTCTCTCCTGTGAAGCCTCCCTGTTTCCGCGACACGTAGGTGCAACTTCGAGGCAACTAAGCCAAGTCTTGGGAGCTGCATCCCAAGAAGGCTTTCTGCTTCTGATCGAACATTTGTACACACTCGTTCCACCTTGCTTTACACCAGGGTTTCTTGTTTTTTTTATTGTTTTTTTATACACACGTTTACATCACATACATCCACATACATCACTTACGCAGCTTTTATTTTTGTTTCTTCAACACGAGTCTCGTCTCACGGCATCTGTAGAAATGCGAATAGTCGCTTATTCTCTGTGGCACCCATCTTTTAGTTAACACTCCGCCTTTTTCGCGTTGCTTGCGCCCTATCTCCCTCCCCTCTTACTTTACCTTACCTTACCTTACCTTAGGTTAGGTACCTGATAACCAACCTGATATACACGCTATTAGGGGAATCTATAGCTATTTCTTACTTTCTAATACGCCAGCCCCGGCTTGCTTACGCTTTAATATTCGCCGGCCGAACCATATCCCCTGAAAAAACCGACGCTACTGGATATAACCTGTCTTCATCCCGGGCCGTTGTTGACTCACCCCCTTACTTCAATCTTTGTTGATCAACTTCGACACCTAAACACGTCAACCCGTGAGGTCCTTCCTACATCGCGTAACCATGGTTTCCGACGAGACGTTCGAGATATGCCTTCCTGTTCTGCAGGATCCGAATCTTGACGACGACGACAAGACGGACAAAATCGAGGAGCTCCTAAAGAATGAGACACCCCTGAGTGGTTCGGCTTTGGAGAATGCGGTACTGGATGTGCTATGGCGATACCGCGAAGGGGGAGGCAGTGCGACTTCACCTCCCCCGATACGACAGACTATCCTTCGTCGGCCTTCTCCAGCCTCGTGGCGGGGCTCGTCAACTCCTTTGTCGGGCTCACCTCGATTAGGGGTAAGCCCCCTGGCCCCGCCGGGCTTTATTCCGACAAGCCTCAGCCGGACTAAGTCCTCGACCGTATCGCCCTTCTCATCCCCGCGTCCATCACCGCGACTCGCATTCTCCGCCCCGGTAATACCCCATAGTCCGAATCTAAATGCCTACGAATTTGCCAATGACACGAGCCCTTCTCAAGAAATATTCGGTGACTTGCAGGCTGAAAATGTTGATTGGTTAGTGAATGACGATGCACTCAGTATTGCTTCCTCTGTGGGCACGTCCAGCGGCCTCAACGCTGCAGCTCCCGAGTACGTGTCTGCTCAGCAGTGGGATATGACACCGTATGATATGCTGCGCTCGATCCTAGGACAATCCAAGACTGATGAAGAGATCGAGTTGGCGCTTTCTATGCACGGATACGACCTCAGTGCTACCATTGCGTCCATAATGGAGTCTCAAGCTCAAGACTCGACGAATGTTTCAGGACTTACTCCCGAATCGAAGAGCGTACTTATTGGCAAATCTATGACACCAGATGGAAGACCTACGACACCATCAACTCAGGGGAAAGCTGGCATAATATGCAAGTTCTACCTCTCTACTGGCCAGTGTCTCCGAGCAGACTGTCGATTCAGTCATGATCTTAGCAACCATCTCTGCAAGTAAGTCCAGATCACCGTTCTCGCGCCTCCTTTACGTGTATTAATTCTTTAGGTACTGGGTTACGGGCAACTGCTTGGCCGGGGATACGTGCATTTTCTCCCATGATCCAGCTCACCTTATAAACCGCCTCAACGTGGACGATAATAACACCCCACAGAAAAGTCAGAACCTACAGGTTCAGGATTTCAGCTCTTTCCCGTCCCTACGACCAGGCACTCCGGAGCTGAATCCTTATGCTGCTAGTTTTAGTTACCCAGCCTCCGGCGTAACCCCACCACCTGGACTGAAGCCCTACGGAGGCAATGACAATTCCCGCCCTCGCTCGCGGCCGGGAAGCCGGCATCAGGCCAAAGAGGGTATGAGTGCGCCCCCAATAGATGATAATGATGCATTCCCCTCTCTTGGATCTGCGTCTGCCAAGCCTAACAAGAAACACCATGGTAAACGTGGTGGCCATGGCCATGGCCACAAAGATAACTTCACACCAAGTTCTCTTGCGGATATCGTAAAAATGTCACCGTCTCCTGGGCCCGGATCTGGGTCCAGTCGGCAAGAATCGAAGAAGATCGGCCGCAATGGAAGTGCTAGTAGTATTAAGAATGGAGAAAACAGTGCTGCCGCCCAAAATATCCCCATGCCCAGACACATTCCGTGGCTGGAAACAGGAGAAAAGGCAAATAAGGCTTATCTGAAGGCTCGCCAGGAGGCTATCAAACATGGTGGGCTCCGTAACAAGTTCTTACAAAGGTTTGTGCGTTCTCGATATTATTGGACGTATACAAAGCTAACTTTGGTTCCAGCGCTGCGCAAGCTTGGAACCGCAACGATGCTCGAGCGGCGAAGGCTCTTAGTCTCCGAGGACAGAGCGAGAATGACCTGATGCGAAAAGCTCACCGGGAAGCTGCTCGGGAGTTGTATGAGGAGCGTAACAAGCAAAATTCGCCCAACGCGGAGATCTTTGTAGATCTGCACGGCCTTCACCCAGACGAAGCTGTTGAGTATCTGGAGAAAGTACTCCTGGACAACAGTAAGGAAACGCGACCCGTATACGCCATTACCGGGACCGGCCACCATAGTAAGAACGGAAAAGATAAAGTTGGCAAGGCAATCAGGAACTTCCTTAACGAGTGGAGATACGCATACCGTGAGTTTTCGGTTCCTGGGGACCGGAACAACATGGGAGGCATTCTCGGGATCGACGCCAGGAGCTGGGACAAGTCTCTTGCAAGAGAGGGTTCAAAGGACAAGGAGGAATCGAAGGAGGACGTGGATATCCTAAGCCAAGGAGTTGAAATTGGGGACGGAAAAGTTAGGCTCCTCGTCCGTGACCCTCCTAAGGGACCTAGCAACAGGGCACGGTGACTAGTAGCAGATGATATCGTGAATAAAGCAAGTTGAAATGTTTTTTATAATAGCGTCTTGGACTTATTTAGGGGCCCGGTGACTATCTAACTTAGGTATTACTTGCAATAGCCGATACCTGGTATGGTAATAGGTATCGCTAGGTATTAACAGGGGTGTACGTACATTAGGTAATATCATGGTGCGCGGAACGGCGTGGGCTACGGTTCAAGTGCCCGGATCGACATCCAAAGTTAATCGGGGACATGATGTAATTGATAGGTAAAAGCAGGGTACCTAAGGTACCTTTCTTTTGCTAAGAGGTACATAGTACCTACCTCCTTAGGTATACACCGCGCATTGGATCGTGGCTGAGCCTTGGTATTGTACATAAGCAGTACAACCCACCTATTCAGCCCTGCTACCTCCTAGGTACCCTAGGAGGTAGGTATCCTAGGAGGTAGCTATGTAAAGTGTACTTCGCGTCACGCGGTAGCTCAGGTGTAGCGCAAAGTACAAAGCACAAAGTATTGTACAATATATTAAGGTAGATTAGAAGGTAGGTACCCAAGTTATACAGATTACGAAGGTTCCTTTTCTTAGCCCGTCAGCCCATTGCTACTACCGTAATCTCACCAAGAAACGTTATACTGTGGAAATAGCGCCAGGTTTAGGGGGATAAGCTGAAGTACGGGTACGACTTAGCAACCTCAACCTCAACCTATCCCTGACGTCCTTCAGAATTATTGTTGCCTAACAGCATACATACATTTTGTTTTTTTGTTTCTTTTCAACCCCTTCAACTTGACAATTGCCAATTGTACAACGTACCTAATCCACCTCTACGTCACGAAATATGGATAGCTAGCTGGTACTACTTGAAGCTATCTCGACTTCATTGCTGATAATCTAAACCCGTACGAAGAAGACAACCACAACCACAGCCACATCGATCTGGTCTTTCCAATTATACACATACCTCGTTCTTCAATTTTCGATAGCTCCTCCGGCCTGATAATTGTAGATACCATACAATCCATAAATAGCACACCTAAACATCACCGAAAATGCCTCCCGACCTCGAAGCTCGAGAAGCTATGCTATCCCTAGCTCTCTCGCCGTCACATTCGCCTTCTCCTTCTCCCTCCCCGGCTCCGCCCTCCGACGCTCCTCTTCCTCCATGGGTACGCCCCAATCTACAACGTCCCACGTCTGGGACTAACTCTCAGCGTCTCTCAACACCGTACTCCCGATCCGCCGCCGCCGCCGACTCTTCCTCCGAGCCCTTCGGCCGCCGCGTGATGCGCGCCAGCGTGTCCTTCTCCAACAACATGATCAAGCTCTTCTACAGCATGACCATCCCGCAGCGCGTCGTCGCCGTCTCCGTCTTGCTCCTCCTCAACGTCCTCCTCGTCCTCTTCCTCGTCTACTCCCACCGTATCTTCGCCGCCCTGGCCCCCGTCGCCGAGGGCTGGCGCGCCCTTCCCGGCGGCTGGCTCATCGTCTTCCTCATGACCTGCGCGACCGCCTTCCCTCCCATGATCGGCTACAGCACTTGTGTCACCATCGCCGGCTTCGTCTACGACTTTCCCGGCGGCTGGCCCATCGTCGCGGGCGCCACGGTCGTCGGCTCCACCGCCGCCTTCGTCGCCAGCCGCACCGTGTTCAGCGGCTATGTGCACTCGCTCGTGGGCGCGGACAAGCGCTTCGTCGCCCTGGGCCAGGTGCTCCGGCGGGACGGGCTGCTCGTGCTCGCCGCCATCCGCTTCTGCCCGCTGCCCTTCAGCCTCAGCAACGGCTTCCTCGCCACCGTCCCCAGCATCTCCCCCTGGCGCTTCGCCCTCGCCACCGCCCTCGCCTCCCCCAAGCTGCTCGTCCACGTCTTCGTCGGCAGCCGCCTCGCCCTGCTCGCCCGCAGCGGCGACCGCATGACCCCCGCCGACAAGGCCGTCAACTACCTCAGCATGGCGCTCGGCGGCGTCGCCGGCCTCACCCTGAGCCTGCTGATCTACCGCCGCACCATGGCCCGCGCTAGGGAGCTCGCGCGCGAGGAGGCGGTCGAGAACGGGACAGCGGTCGACGGGGACCGGGATGGGGAGCTGGGCGACGAGCTAAATCTGGATCGGGGGTACGGGGATCTCGAGGAGGGCCGGAGGAGACAGCGGCCCGGCGAGGCGGACGAGGCGGCGCTCATGAACGACGACGACATCTCGCTGTGGGAGACGGATGCTATGGAGGGCGGCGGGTATAGAGACGAGTCGGAGGAGGAGGAGGAAAGAGAAGGATATGCTAGTGCCAAGACGAACGGCAGGGTTTCTGGCAACGGAGAGCATAGATAGGTGGGTAGCGAACAAGCAGATGGGATGAGGAGGAATTGTCGGCTGTTTGTTTGCAAGTTCAAGTTCAAGTTTATCAAAACAGGGGAGGGTTTTTTTCGTGTGCGGAAATGCGGGTTATTTATTACATATTACATTGCGGGCGGGCGGGCGTCTGGCGAGTCGAACACACACAAGAAGAAAATGATGGCTCGGTTGATAAGTTTTCCTTTGGCATTTTTGGAGTTGGAGTCTAGGTACAGCATCATAACATGGAACATGGATGGGAAATATCAAACCAGAATTAGTTAGACGGGATAGGGACTTAAAGTCAGGAGGAGGTAGGCAAGCCATTTTGTTTTCTTGATTTTTATCATGGGAAAAAAGAAGAAAATTAAGAAAGAATTATCATCGTTGTGCTGCTGCTATAGTTAACTACCTAAGCTAGGTACCTAAAGTTAAAATCAAGCCAGTTTCTCAATTTTTCTGCTCTTCAAGGGTATCGTCCGAACCTGGTTTCCACGTTTCCTAACGCCTAACGCATGCTATCATAAAAACTAAAAGTTGGAAAGGAGAAGAAAAGAAACCAACACCTCATACATTACGTTATCATGCCAATAATACCCCTTCCGGCTATTCTGAAGCGATACCCCATTCTTTCATGCTATGTTGTTATAAAGTCGTCGTTGCTTAAGCCAGCTTAATCGTAAAACCCCGTGAATAGAAAAGAAAAATCAAATAACGATCAACTCCAACTAGTGCTTCGAAAGTGACCCCTGTCATTAAAAATAAGCTCCAGCCGCTTACAAAAAAGAAAAAAATCTACTGCTGCCCTTGAAGGCTCTGCATAAGTCGAATTGCATCCTCGATGGGATATCCGATAAAGACCGGACCCGTGAACAGCATCTGCGGCTTATCGTTCGGCTTGCGGCTGTCCAGCTCAGCCAGGTTGATAAATGTAGGCTGACGTTGGTCGCTGGCCGTAAATGGCGGTCCGCGGGCTGGGATAGAAGTCTGGCTGCTCGACCGGATATCTCCAAACCTAACGGAGTTCTTATCTTCGCGTTTCGGAGGAGAGCCGTTCATCATATCCGTCAACTTCGTATGGTCGAAAGGGCACTTCCCCGTCTTTGCCGGCGTCACTTGAGGGGGCAGTGATGAAGGAATCTGAACCGGCGCCGGTGGGGGGGACTCAGGTCGGCCCAACCCTTCAGCGCCCGGTGGACTATCGAAGATGGGTACTGAGATCCCCCAGGGGCGGCTCGGAGATTCACCAACTCGGACCTCTTTAAGTGGTCGATCGAAACGACTTTGTCTGTCTAGATCATCCAGATCGTCCTCGTGATGTTGCAGAGGAGTGTGCTCCGGATCATCGGCAGCCGATGCGCTGACTGTTTGAGCCCAGTTCACAACACGATCATCCGAGGTTCTTTCAACTTCGCTCTGAGGTCGCGTGTCCCGCTCAGGTAACATGGGCTGGTGAATCCGACTAAGACCCTCAACCATGCTAGCAAGATTGCCATACTTGGCATCTAGCTTCCTGATGTGTTCCTCGTTCTTCTGGTACCTGCGCACACAAACTTCGTGGCTCCTCGGTAACTCGTGCTTGTGAGTCTCCAAGTAATGAGCAATCTCTTCTGGTGAGTGCTGGTCCATGTAACGGATTGGGCACTTGGAGGCGGCAGGCTGCGAGCTTGGATGATCAGACATGGTGGCGCAGATGGGATCTTCTATATCATGCATCGGTTTGCCAGGCGGATTGCTGGGTTCACCGTTCTGCTTCTCCTCTCCGGAGCGCTGGGAGAAGGGACAATCCAAATTGCTCTTCTTTCCCGGAACAGTGAAGTCTTGCTCGAGGATGGTGGAGAGGGTCGTCATTGTGGTGGGAGGAAGGCTGTCTCTACTAGATCGACTGCTCTTGCTAGTAGCTGTCAAGGAAGAGGCAACTCGTCTACCTTCCCTGATGATTACGGCAATCTGATGCTTTGAATCCGAGGTTTTCCTTCTAGGCAAGGGGACAAAGCTGGTGTTTGCAAGGGATGGATTATGCAGTTCCGGGGGGATTTGAAGGTTTAATAGCGTCTCTGAAATCTCAGGCGCCGTGGGAGCATATTTATCGGCTAGGTACTGGAACTATATCGGGGTCAATAAAGTTAGCAAACTAAACTAAACTCTCCGAGATAGGTTTTTATGATTTGTAAAACAAGAAATGACTTTTTTCTTTTCTTTTTTTCTCTTCCGCAATATATCAGGAACTTCTATTTAATTGTTTCGGTCAACGCTACAACAAGGGTAGCTCTTGATCTAGAGCTAAAATGTCTCATCACATATATATATATAAATGGCGGATAAAAGAGAAGTTGAGGTTGACATGGATATGAAATGAAGATGGTCAATCACATACCTGCTCGTGAGCATATCGAAGCTTGTGTTCCAGGACAGTTTGCCTGTCGCTCAGGTTTTGGACTTCATCGGCCAATGCATTAAACGACTCTACTAAGGTCTGTACAAGGTTTTGGCAATTCATATCCTGGTATAAAATAAAAAGAAGCGAAGAAAGATTATGGGATTAAGAAAGCCGGAGAATGCGGTTGGGGGGTGATGGTGAAAAAGGAAAAGAAAAAAAAAAGATGCTAGTGAAAGGATGGGAATGGAGAAAGGTCCGACTGGTAACGCCGATGGCCAAACCTTGGTTAGCGATTTTTTAGTGTGGGGTTATCTAACTCTGCTTCCGTGATTAAGCTGCTTAATTGCATTAAATTGCATTCCAATCCGTCTCTCACCTCGATAACTTCCGAGTTGCCGTTCGGAAGCTTATCAATGTAACACGACAATTCATGTCAAAAAGACCTATAGATTTTAGAGGTCTTGGCTACCTAGATCTATGTATAGATCTATACCTTAGGTACCTACCTAGGTAGGTAGGTATGTATAAGTTAAAAGATACATCCATCTTAGTAGGTACCTCTTAAGGGTCTCGTATATTTACCTAATCTTCCAGTATATATCTTATATCTCGAAGTCAGGAAGGACTGCGAACGATGTACATGCTTCTAATATTCAGTACTCAAGCGTTGTGACGACGTTAAAAGACATAATAAAATATAATAAAAACTCCAACCTACCAGCTTAAAATTTAGATGCTTCCCCGCTTCACCTAACTTCGCAACAACAAGATCCGAAACCAATCGTAGTAACAACTACTCTCTAAAGACTATCTAGGTAGATTACACAGGACAAATTAACAATGGTTCCAGCCGTGGCTCGTCTTGTTTCTGAAAGCGAGCCATATCTTGTCCCAGGCAAGCTTCTCGTGAAAGAGCTCTGGTTCGAGGTCCCCTTGGATCACTCCGATCCAAAATCCACAACAATCAAGCTATTTGCGAGAAGCGCTGTCAAATATGAGCGACCCATCGTCGAATCGTCCGAGGTCATACAGAGACCTTATCTCCTATTTCTCCAGGGCGGCCCTGGGCTGGGAACTCCACCACCCCAAGATTCACCCTTATCAAAATATATGCTTGACAGAGGCTACGAGCTACTATTTCTAGACCAGCGAGGTACCGGGTTCAGCACACCCATCTCCGATAATACCCTGGAGCGCGTCGGCGGTCCCCAGGAGCAAGCTGATTATCTCAAGCTCTTCAGGGCCGACACCCTCGTTAAAGACAGCGAAGCTGTCCGTCTCTGCCTAACGAAGGATTACCCGCCTGAAAAACGGAAGTGGTCTACCTTTGGCCAGTCCTTCGGCGGCTTCATGACCCTGACCTATCTATCCTTCGCGCCGGAAGGTCTTAGGGAATGCTTTATTACCGGAGGACTAGCCCCCCTGGATAAAGGTCCCGAGGAGTCTTACCAAGCTACTTTCCAAAGGTGCATACAACGAAACCACGATTACTACAGGAAATTCCCGGAAGATATCGCCACCGTCAAATGGATCGCCGAGAAAATCCGCGAGCTCGGCGGCGAAAAAGGAATCCCGCTGCCCGCCGGCGGTTTCTTAACGGTGGCCCGGTTCATGACCCTGGGTCTTAGTTTCGGTGCTCACGGCGGCGTCGATCGAGTCCATAATTACATCATTCGAATGAAGGCCGATCTAGACCAGTATGGCGTCTTCACTCGCTTCACTCTGAACATGCTGGAGCAGGAGAACGTATGGGACACGGCTCCGATATATACCTTACTGCACGAACCGTGTTGGTGTTACGGCCCGGGTGTGGCCGGTCGATGGGCAGCGGAACGAGTCGGCGCCGGTCTAGACGAGTTCCAATGGCTCCAGAAGAACTGGGCTGGACCCGCAAGCCTAGGCGAGAAACCATTGTATTTCTCCGGCGAGATGACCTACCCTTTCTTCCTCGATACCTGCTCCGGGCTCTTCAAGCTCAAGGAGACGGCGAAGATCCTGGCCGAATTCGACGGCTGGGCGCCGCTCTACGACCCCGAACAACTAGCTAAGAACGAGGTCCCCGTGTACGCGGCCATCTACAACGACATGTACGTCGATCCAGACATGTCGCGGGCCACGGCGTCCAGGATCAAGGGCATCAAGGTCTTCGAGACGAACGTCTTGTACCATAACGCTGTCCGTTCGAGCCCGGATGATGTTATCCCTCAGCTGCTCAAGCTGCGTGACGATACCATCGACTGAAAAGCCTCATAAAGAGTAGTCATAGAAGGTAATATGCTGGTCAACAGAAGACCAAAGAGAAAGGAGCGGTATTGCTTGGTCGATGAATATGAAAATTACTCTCTAGTGGCTACTTCAATGCATGTTCAGTTCGGATACGAGGAATTGTGTGTCTTTAAGGGGGCTTCTAGTTTTCCGGATTTACTGCGGGAAATGTTTTCATGCGCTTACTACACCCTAACGAAATCCCTTCATTTGACAGCGACACGAGAAACATAAAAGGTGCTGTGCAAAATCCGATACTATATCACACTGAATGAGAAATAGCCAATAAATATATCATCTCGTCCATAGTGTATATCCTGGCTGGGCCGGCCGTGAAATCAAGACAGGCCTCCTCCTATGTTGATATTCGTCGTAGATCTTGTAAGATCTACAGCTCTCCATCAAGTCCTAACTTTTTTGTACCGTTACTAAGCATCATTGTCCTCATCCTTCGCCAAGGTTCTCCAAAAAAAGGCGTGATGATGATGACAGATACCGAGATGCTGACTTGAGTCACCAAATACTAGAAATCATCCTACAAGGCGGTCCAGCCATTAACACAATCTGCTGAATTTCTCGTAACTACCTCTTAGGTAGGTAGCTTAGGTAGATTTACATACCTAGCCGTCTATGACACTTTCTCTCCACCAGCCCTTTTTTCTCTTTGTAAGGCCACCACAATACCTGGTATTGATTGATGACTTATCCGCGCCCCAGCTGTTATACCTAGACCAACCGTAACAGGTAGGACAAGGCTTTGCCATACCTTAGGTACCTTCCGAAATCAATCGCACGCATCGCTTAAGACGGCGTTAATCGGCAGCAAACTGGCCGCATTAGTAAAGAGTAGGCACCACCACCGGTTCTACCTATACGTATGACTGGCCGAAAGCCGTCAGAGCAGCACTTTAACTGTCATCTAACTGAAACGGG
Source organism: Daldinia caldariorum (assembly GCF_022478825.1). NCBI lineage: Eukaryota > Fungi > Ascomycota > Sordariomycetes > Xylariales > Hypoxylaceae > Daldinia > Daldinia caldariorum. The sequence continues at coordinate 1,077,490 of NW_025953040.1, read as the reverse complement.
AGCTGTATACCCGATGATGACATGTCTAGGTACTGTAAAGGGCGCACGCATCATCGCAGTAAGACGCCAGCATTGTTGTCTCGGAGGTAACAACCCGCTCAACGACCTAGGATGGGATAGCCTTACGGTGCTTCTTAAAACCCCATTTCATCGAATTTGTATAGGTCAAGTAGGTACCTAAGGTAGGTAGGTGTTTAAACACGGACACATACAAGTAGCGCAAGCCATGTCACGCCTTAACCTAACCTACCTAAGGTACCTATCTATTATTCTTCTTCATATATTTGCTGCTGCATCTCGATTCCTACATCCGTCGCTGTTAGCTTTGTCCTTGCATACTTCATACACCCACCAGGAAATGAGAATGAGGGGTCATGTGCGTACGCCACAGCTTGTTTGCCGAATCTGCGATGATTTTGGCCTTGGCGAGGAGCTTCTCTTCGTATTTCTCCTCGTCTTTGGATTTAAGCCTCACTTTACTCGGTTGCGCCTGTTTTTGTTTTTTTCAACACGTCGTATTAGTTCTTCTTCCTTTTTTTATGTTTTCTTTTGTTTCTTCCTATGATTTACATAGGTCGGTACTCATCTCATACCTGTATAAGGATCGGCACAAGCTCCTTGGGATCCGCATTAGCGATTGCTGCGACGGTTTTGAAACCGTTGTCGTAGAAAACCCGAGCCGTCCGGCTCTTGACGAACGTGATCTTCGCTAGCGCCAGGAGGTCTGACCTTGCCCCGGCGTTCAGCCTGTCCGAGAAGTGGTCTAGAACAGCTGCCATCGCCCTGCTTGCACATTAGCCCTGAATCCGAATATTGGCTTATAAACAAAGGATATTGTCCTAAACGTACCCCCAGCCCATCTGCTCGCAAAACTTGATCACTTTACGGCTTAAAATTAGTAATTGTGCTTTGGTATACGTCTTACGTATTTTTTTTTTTTTTTTTTCATGTTGTGGTGCGTTACTCACTTCCAGCAGCAAAACCCTGACATGTCTGCGCCAGGTTCTGTACCGCACCTCGTGGCGTGTCGTACTTGCGTGATACCACATGAACTGGCATTTCGTTGCACAAGTCTCTCAGTTGTAGAGCAAGGTAGAACCGGCGATATATACGGGAAACTTCCTTTTCTTCCGGAGTTGTCTCTTTGAGGGTTCCGCCTTGGGCCCTACGATAAGTTAGCACATATATTTCAGCACATATATTTCGTTACACGATGCGCTTCTTACATTTTGATCACTTGTGTCGGTTTCAGGCCTAGAAAACTCATAACACGAAGCCCGCTGTCATCGAGACCTTCCATTTCCGACCTAAAGACTCGCCAGTCGATCGTGGTGGAAGTATCGTGCACCGGTGTGAACATATATAAAACATCTGCAACTCTTGTAAGCAATTCCCTTTCCAACACGACTTTCGACTTTCGAAACAGTAAAAGATGTAATGAATGGTGTTGTTCAAGTTAGTCTTCTACTTACGCATTTCACCATCCATTGCGAAAGCGCGTAATGCACGCTGCATCTCGCGATGGATGAACACCCCATCCTCCGGTTCGAGTGAAGAGGTGACAATCGCTTTGCCAAGCTGTGTTGCCGTATACGTCTCGAAGTCACCACAGTGAAGGAACCCTTTCTCGATTAAATCTCGTAAGCTAGAATCGACGTGTCCCCTTATCTCATCGGGCGTCGAAGATAAGCTCAATAGGGTTTTCTGGATATAATCTTCAACGGTGTCTCTCGAATTGGCCAACCTGATGGCTATGATCTCCAGTAATGCGCGTTGGATGCGTTGTCTGTCGGTTGTTAAGCCACTCGAAATTTGCGGTAGCTCAGCTCGCATAAGCTCGATGACGTCCTCCAAGTCGTCCTTACGACAGCACAGATAGGTCTCCCCTATTTCGTCTTTTCCTTTTCTTCCCGCACGGCCGCGCATCTGACGGAGCATAGAGGGCCCGACCAAGTCTCGGCCCATACGCGCGTTGTGGAGGATGACTCTTCGGGCTGGAAGGTTAATACCAGCGGCAAGACTGCAGGTTGCTACCAAAACCTTCAGCACGCCTTTATCGTAAGCACTAGCTATCAACTCCCTTTCCTTTGTTGTTAAGCCGGCGTGGTGAAAAGCAACCCCAGAAGGAATTGTTTCTGCTAGGCAAGGATCCAGCCCCGTGCTGAGACTGCGTAGGTCCGCTAAGAGATCCAACCTCGCTTCAATAATCGCGGAAGCTAGTTGGCTGGTATCACGTAATGTCCGGCTAATAAGCCGTGCGTCGGATTCGCACCCGTCTTTTATACATTAGTATGATTACAGCTAACTTGGAAAATTCACATGAGCAAGGTAAGAATGTGAGATTAATAACGTACTGCAAGTATATTAGCATTTGTTTGGATACTGGCTCTTGGGGATAGCAATAAAGGAGCAAATAACCATCAGGAGAAAAGGGTAGCAGCGTATCAGGAGGGATTGGCACTTACCGACGACTATTACAAAACACGAGGGCACCATAGCCGGACCTCGCTGTTTCGACTGCTAGTGCTACTACGGAATTCAATACCGTCTCCTTAAATTCCTTGTGTAAGCTAGGTTGGACGATCCTAACAGGCTGGCTCTGCTGTTGGCTTGCATTGGAGTCCGAGTCGACTTGACTAGCAGCTTTAGCAGCCTTAAGGAGGCCGCGAGTTGACGAAGCTGGGTAAATTTTGCCTTCATAGACGAGATACTCCTCAATGGGTATAGGCCGATAGAACGTGCTGTATATGTGAGCGTTCAACCAACGCGATAATAAGTCAATATTTTGCAGTGTTGCACTCATGCCAATGATTTGGACCTCATACCCGAGGCTCAAAAGCTTGGTAGCAATAAGCTCCATAAGATAGCCACGATGGTCATCGTCTAACATATGAAGCTCATCTAGAACTACAGCTCGAAGCTTAGTGATGGAACAATCGTCAATGGCAGTGTTTAGAAGAGAATTTGCCTGTATTCCTATCAGATCTATGTCACATGAATGCCGTAGGCAACGGACCTTCTCGAAGGTGCAGACTCCGATATCGAAGTCTGACCATGTCGCTCTGACCTTTCCACCACCGAAAAAGCCAACAACTCTGATGGTATCCTCGTCGAAACGTTTTTGCCAAAGCGAACGCTGCTCCTTTTCCGATGATTCTTCCTTGGGTGGGCGCTTGATACCTTGGACAACGTTCCGTAGCCACCGGACTTTCTCTTGAACCAAGGCAACATACGGGAGCACCAGCAAAGCTTTCGAATCGCTATTTTCGAGGACTCTTTTTAGCATCAAAATGTCAGCAACTAGAGACTTACCGCCCCCTGTCGGCGCGGTATAGACAAGGTTCTTTGTTCCATTCAGAAGACCTGGGCCTAAAAGGCACTGCTTTTGCCAGGTATATATCTCATTGATACCAAGTGCTTTAAAATTATTTACCAGCGAGCTCGGTAATCCATACCTCGGGAAAGAAAGCGAAAGAGAGCGGTCGACTACTGATGTGGGTGTAGTTGCTATTGCCCGGCGTTGCGAGTATTCAGAAGGGTGGGCAGCATGATTGGGATCAATGTCTGTGATGATACTAGCAGCCAGCTCAGGCAGTTCCTTGTTGATAGTCGACGCTTTCTGGAATTGAACTGCCCTTTTTGGTGGAGGCGGTTGTTGGTCAGAACTGGCGACATCGGCATGGAATCTCTTGCTGCTTGAAATGGTAGTGGTATGAAATGTCCCTTGTTGCAAAGTGGTTGACTCAAGTGTCGTTTTATGCAAAATGCCTCTTGGGGGCTCCATCGTTGTTCGTCTAGCCCATTGATTGTCAGGGCCTGATTATGGTATTTATTGAGGCTGCTGATGGATAAGTCTGATAGGTAAGTCCTCTTCGCTCACTTCTAGCTCACTTCTAGCACGTAGCAACAAAACAAAACAAAACTGGTCCCAATTCATTGCACTGTACATATGCAAGGTAGAAGAAATGGGCGACAAGTGTTCAAAAAATGGAGATACATGTTGTCGGTTATATGTCGCGATATTGTTACGATATGTTAATATGTTACGTAGTAAATGTGTTAAATGTGTTATCAGCTGGTAACTAAATCTTGGCTGTTATTAATAAAACGGTGTTGGACACGAAAGCAACACCATGTCACGTGGCGTCAAGGTGCTCTTTTTCTTCAATGCCCTTGCATATGCCAAGTGGAAGTTGGAGAGCAATCAGGATCGGGAATTGCCGCCTTGCCTCCGAGGGCCCGCTTTTATTGACATAATCAGGTATGGCATCGCGTAATCATTGCCGCCGTCGTTCCTAAAAGGGACCATACCAGCATCTAACGATCCCAGTAAACCGTGTTATGACCGTTGCATTACAGTACGAAAAAAATAAACACTTAAAAATTCCTGAATAGCTGATCGAGCGTTCAAAAATATAAATATTTAAAGGCGTTTTGACATTTAAAAAAAATAAACGCATACATATATAAACGTTTACATTCTCAAACATTTGAGAATTTTTCAAACGCTTAAATCATGTGACGTTTAGGTAATATAAACCATTAGGTTGCGGTTTGGCTGCAGAAGGTAATAGTAATAGGTAGCAGTAGCTAAGTTAAATTGAAAAAAAAAAAAAGATCCATTTGTTTAGCCTTAGATTCGAACTATTACCTTGTATGTACGTGGTTTACTTCTAAGCATGCATCTACTACCTTGACCATAATGGCTATTACGAATTACGTTACACGCGCGTACGAGAAGCTACCTTATTTTAATATATCAAGGTAGGTAAAGAGGTATCGTAGCTTCCTCTTGGAAGAGCTCTTACATAATAAGACCTTAGGAGACTCTAAGATATTCAAACGCTTACAAAAAATAAACGATACTCAAACGCTTATCTTAAAAGGTAAACGCTTAACCTAAGATAAACGCTTTCATATTTTCTAAATGTTTAGATACGATTAAATATCAAAAGACCTGTAGACGTTGAGAAACATCAACGTCTAGTATTTGAAATATTTTAACAAATTTAATTGTATTATAGCGGTTAAAAATTTCAAACCGTATATACACGGTTTACTGGTTCCCGCGGATCCCCGTAAGGGAATTCATTAATCCTCATGTCTCTCATTGGATCATTGGATCATGATTTTATTTATTTTTTTATTTTTTTAACAAAAAACGGATGGATCTCGGATTGACCTCCTAGGTGGCCCGTGCCTATTTGCAAACCTCGTGCGGTGCGGTCGGGGTCATCTCTAACGTCAAGCTTCCAACTTAATTATATGTACCTCATAGGGTACAATACCAATGTCACGAAAACGAATACCAATGTAACGACTTGGTGGCAGCCAAAAGTAGGTATTGTACCTAAGGTATAGGTAGGTATATACCTAGGTAACCAGGTAACCTAGGACTTGTTTTTCCACACACGAAAAGGATTCTTCTCCCGACGTTCTCGGCCGTCGTAAGGTCAGACTTGGTTAGTTTTACTTTCCTTGCTTAGATGGCTAGACGGCCATGCGACGGACGAAAGGTGGGAAATTCTGATTTATGCCCTATACCCTATGCCCTCCTTATGGGATGATATTTATAACTTGTATTGGTCATTTTACCTAGACCATTTCCCCCTTGAGCTTTTGATTACGACAATGTCCTCATCTTATAGAGAGGACTCTCCGATACATGACTATCGGCACGTTGGTCTCAAGTGGGTTCACTTTCGGTTTTATCTGCGTAGGTGGCAAAATGTAGGGTTCCACGTATGGAACATATTTGGGCTAATATCCTACTAAATGTTTTTTTACCTCCATTTTATTAGTCGCTCCTTGTCCGCGAAGTTCTCCCTTATTAGTCCCTAACACACATATACCGAATAATTGAGTACAATAAATAATGTTATAGATTTCGAAGCAGCCATGCTGCAATGGAGAAGCGACGTATGATGGTAGGTAATAGTGTACCCTTATACATGTATGTCCCTACTACTGTAGGTTGCGGGTCAAGATTTAGGAGACAGAGAAAGTACCGACCTCACTACTATGTAGATAAAATCATACTATCCTCTGGGCCTACTCTACATCCAACTAAACCTTAGGAGGGCCTATTTTTACAGTCTAAGCTAAACTGCTGACTAGCAAATACTTTTATACCGCTACATCTCATTGCTAAAAGCGGAGTTCCTTCTTTTTGGTTTGAAGAACAGTACATAGTACTAGGATCTAAAGGCGTTTACTCGGCATGAAGATGAGAGGCCAATTCTCCTTATTGTGCTCTTAAGGGGCAGGGAGATCAAAACATTTCGCCGTGCATCAGATGATTAGTCTTGATCCCTAGAATCCTAGATTACGTAGAGATTAATACACATCTGCTAGGACCATTTAGATCTATTTCGGCTATGTTAGAGGTAGGTAGGTTTTGGGGTAGTGTATAAATTTTATACGGACCACGAATTGACACGAAACACGCAACACGTCTGTCTGCTCGCCGAAGTAGACTTTCTACTCTCGTGACAAAACGGACATTTCAATCAGGGACAATTCACCCTGCCGTACTTTTTGCAGATTTGTGAGTTCGGTTGTCTTGGGTATGTCTCTACTATTGCACAGCGGTGACGGGTGGAATCCTTGTCCCATGTGATCTGGTTGGACCATCAGATCGCGAGGTGGGGGTTTACTCAATACCTGTCGTTTTTGTTCTGGTTGCTGCTAGTAGTGGTGCCCAGGCTTGCCAGACTACCTGCCTCGTTATTCGCATCGCCTCCAAACCCAAATCCAAAGGCCGATCTGCTTCTAGGGCAAGTAGAAGCATCAGTTGTGACCAAAGGATATGTATATGAAATAAGATACTACAGCTAACCTTAGGTAAATGAATGAACTGCGCCTTACTCGGTTGTTCCTATGATCTCTTGGCGTAAAAAGTATACTATGTAGGTAGACAACGCAACGACCATGCTTGCGTTTAATACCCTCGGGAAACGGGCGCGGCGCCCTTGACTCGCGATTTTGGCTAGATCCCCACCCTATCAAAATGTGCGACAGGTGATGGGAATGTTGCCTGTCATACAACTGCGCGTCGCCCTGATGAGGTGAGCTCGACGGGTTCGGGACACACACGGCAACATCTCTCTGAATGGGGAGTAACTTGGTAACAGGGAAGCGCGACAATGCTGTAATAGAATAAAGAGAATTTATTTTCCTTAGGTCTAGGTAGGTAGGTAGTTAAATAGGGTTGTTGTCAAGCGAGGGCGTTCAACCAGTACAAACGCATCAGGAAATATTAGCAAGCAAGCTAGGCAAAATGAAACGGGGATGCAGCAGTTTTCAACAAAAAGACCCTAAAGATTCATTGAGTTCATTGAGATGATTGACATATCTAACCAAGAAAGAGATAAATATATTTGGGAAACATTTTATGGTATCGATAGGCCCTACAAACATATATCTTTGTCGAGGAAGAAAAGTAAGGCAGGCATAAGATTGAAATCCAGATGCGAGAATGATGGATGAGATGAAGTCGAATAGAGCCATGCAGCCTTTAGTAGGAAGCGTAAGTTTGGTTGGACTTGACAGGGGTAAAAGGTAATGGATGTGGGCCGTGGGCTCCCAAGGCGAGACTTTTTAACCTCAGTACCACTCCACATACATACATACCATCCACACACACAGGCCTTGTCACTGGCCTTTGTCGGGGAAGTGTATGTACAACACAAGTCTAATGTTTACCCATGCTTATCCATGTTTAGCTCACCCCTTCCAGGTACCAGTACCGCGGCATTACCCATCTGCCAATAAGCCCAGCTGGTACAATATCAGAGTTTGAATGGCTGAAGATCCCAACTCCTCCCCCGTCAAATATTCCCCGTGCCCTTCTCGTGCGTCCCGACTCTCGTCTTCTTTCTCGATTATTTCCCAATGCTCTTTCTCTCTGTCTCTCTCTCTCCACCTACTAGTATTAATCCGTACAAATGTACCTAACCTTACACTACATTTACATGTATATACAGGTAGACGGTAAATGACCTCAATGCACACCTCACATAGTACAGTATTTGTACCATGTACAATACAATACCAGGTACGCTAGCAATGAAAATTGCCGTTAGCCATACCTATCTATTTTACTTAGCATACCTATCTACCTAGGTACCTACCTTAGGTACCTAACCTAGATGTAACTTAACCTACATGCAGATTTCCTACGTATTTTCCTAGTTATTATTACCTTTTTCCAAGGTTCTTACGTCTTTTACGTCTTTTTCTGCTTCAAATACCCAGATACATTTACCTTACATACCTCGCACTTACATACATACCCGGCAATGGGCATACATACATCAGCTCATCCCATTTAATGACCTTCTTATTAGTATGCGATTGTACCATCCGTACACTGTCCATACTACCTCTATTACACATATGATACCCATACCCAGGTCCCATACCCAGGTCCCCATACCCTTATTATTGAAGAGTACATAGATACATCTGGCTTTAACGTATTGGACCTAACCTAACATACCATAGGTACCTAGGCGGCTAGGCCAAGAGGCTAGACTAGATGTTGCATTTTGATGCATTTGCATCTCTTGACCTTTTTGCCTTCCTGTGATGCATACACATAACTGCACACACACACTGCACACGCGCATCTATTCAATCTACCTAACCATTGCAATCTACTTATCTAGTCAATATTAGCCCTTATGAGCTTTCTCCTACTTCACCTTAGGTAGCCTTTATTTTAGGGTATCCTAACATAACAGCACAGCACCACGTATGTACGTATGTACGTACATATTATGATACATGTAACTGGCTAAGTCCAACATTCGTAAAAAAAAAAGGTCGCCCTTCCACACTCTTTTTTTCCCATTCCTCCCATACGCTCATATGGTAGGTAACCTTACCTTTTTACCTCAGGTATTCTTTTTTTATTTTTTATTTTTTTTATTTTCCTTACCTCGCCTTTCATACCCCGGCAATCCCCAAGATCCAAAGTTTCGATTCCCAATTTGCCTCACCTTAGTTGAAGCATCCGGCATCCTTGTCATCGACAACAAGTTTCCTCAGTTTCCCAAGCTAGCTCCCTCTGTTTCTCTTTTTCTCATTAGTAGACCCTCGTCCTACGTCCTACCTACACGAGAACCCAATTCGGTATCGACAGTCTCGATATTATAGGTCGATCAACGTGTGCTCTTGGCGACCCTACTTTGCAATATCTACCTACGTATGTACGTGTATACGTATGTATGTATGTATGTATGTATGTATGTACCTACCTGAAGCCTGAAGCGTACCAGAAGCGATCTAGAAGCTACCTACATACCTATCTGGTAAGTCGCCGGTCTCTACTCATCCATTCCTATTCCCCCCCATCCACCCGTACATGACATAGTTCGTCTACCTTACCCATCCTATGATCCTATTGCCTGCGGTTCATCCGAGCTAGTCGTGTGGGTAGTGGACACCGATTTGATGGTCTGTCCCGCCGCCTCAAACCTCCCCGGTCTATCTTGGCCCTGCTTTACATAAACCTTCACTTCTACTTACCCTTAACATCTTTCCCGTCCCACACCAGTCACGTCTCCCACCTTCTTTCTTCTCAAACCTCACCATCCATTTTCCCCTACCCAACCAGATATTTCGCGTTTTGGCCTTTTCTTTCATTATCTATTCTTCCCCCCAAAACTTTTACCCCCCTTCCTCTCTTCAACTTCACCACATATCCCTTTTTTAACTTTTTTTTCTTGACTTTCCCTTTCTGACAAACCTCGAGCCAGGACTATCGTGGGACATAACTCGGTAAGCTTCCCACGGACCCTTGTCTTCCAGCCTGCCGTGGTACCACCGGCGAAACGCTCATATGGAATCTTCGCCCTCCAGCATAGTTCCTGTCTGAAACATTCTGGCTGCGAGATTTGCACCTGGGTTACCAATCTTATGGACTTAGATTTTTCCTGTCTGCCTCTACTAGCGCGGCCGTAAACTTTTCGGCGTTTCTCCGTGTGACATTGTATGCGCCGCCTTTTAATCACCCACCATGGCGCAGAAGTCTAGCGATACCGATGATCAGCCCAATCCTTCGTCATCCTCAACTAAGGACCTACCAGACTCCGGCTCCGCGCACAACAACGCACCCACCTCAGCACAACCCCAAAAGCCAACCAACAATAAAGCATCTGGGGATAATGCAGCAGTATCCCAACCAATGATTAAGTCAACCTCGTCGGGGTCCAACCCGTCAGGCAAGGAGGCCATGACAGGCCCATCTCCTTATGGCACGCGTTCCCGCAATCGGGGCCAAGCGCGCCCAAACTACGCAGAGGACAAAGATGTGGACGTGGACATGTACGATGCTTTTGTAGAGAAGAAGGACGAGGAACCTAAAAAATCCTCGCGACATGTTGGTGCAGCTACAAATGGCACCGGCGATGCACCCAAAGGCGCGAATTCGACATCACGCAAAGGTGCAGCCCCGGAGGATGGCAAGGCTAGCAGTAATGGTTCACACGCTACTACGAAAGATTCGCATTCGACGAACAACGCGGCTACGAATGGTTCGTCTACCACGACGTCTTCTACTTCGTCTAAAAAGCGAAAAGCACCCGCGCAATCGGTCGCGAACCATGCGCACAGCAATGGCAGCACCCCAGCACCGGCCAGTTCTAACACGACGAAACGAGGTGGTACGCACGCGACAACGGTCACGGTTACAAACAATACGACGGGGTATAAGGCGACAAACATGCTTTACTTCGAGAAAAGTGGTGGGATCCCAAAGGACGGAAAGATGGTGGCGGATGACGGAACAGTGTTGGAAGCGAACGGTATGACCTTCATTCAAACCCACGGAAAACTCAAAAAACAATTTGCGCTTCCGTCTTTACGAAATAGCTTGACTGGCTGGCTGGTTGATTGACTGACTGACACAAAATGAATTATTTAGACCACGTATATCTTGTATGCGAACCTCCTGGAGAACCGTATTATTTAGGACGTATCATGGAGTTCCTGCATGTGCAGAATGATGTTAGCAAAGCCGTGGATGCGTTGCGGATCAATTGGTACTACCGACCCAAGGACATCGGTAAGAAGGTCAATGACACGAGACTGGTCTTCGCCACAATGCACTCGGACATTAGTCCCTTAACCGCATTGCGCGGCAAGTGTCAAATCCGCCACAAGGCGGAAATAGAGGACATGGATACTTACCGAAAAACTCCCGACTGTTTTTGGTATGAGAAGCTGTACGACCGTTATATCCAAAAGAACTACGACGTGATTCCGTGTTTTCAGATCGTCAACGTGCCCGAGAGGGTCAAAAAGGTGTTGGACGAGCGCTGGAAGTATATTTTGGTGGAGCAGGGTCGGTCCAAGGAATTTACTAGCGCCGTCAAGCTGTGTAAGAGATGTAGTGGGTATTGTGCCAGGTATGTTATGCTTGCTTATGTCATCCTCTCCACACTTCCCCTTTCTCCTTCCATTCTCGGCCTTGTCTACCATCTACCCCTGTTTTTCTTGTGCCATTCACCTGCAACTGCAACTGCAACAAGTTCAACGGGTCCAACCGGTCAAACGGGTCCCGATGAAGCCAGTAAATAAAACAACAGTTCCGCTAACTTGATGAAAATAGCAACGATTCTGTCGACTGTGCAGTATGTCAGCAGACTTATCATATGAACTGTGTCCGCCCTCCTCTGCTAAAGAAACCGTCACGTGGCTTTGCTTGGGCTTGCGCTGCATGTAGTCGTGCTCAAGAGAGAAAGCTCGAGGCTCGACATACGCCAAGCTTGCTCGATTCGCATCCAGAAGCCGAGGAAGAAGAGCCTTGGGAAGACGAGGATGATGTTATCGATACTAATCGCACAAGTCCCGCTGATGGTATCGATGACTCTCACCAACCTGCAACCGCTGAGCAGATATATCATGCGAGCCTATGGCCTTATCGGTACTTAGGCCAGCATTGTAAGCCCGAAGATGCGTTAGATTACGATGACCGAATATATCCCAGAGCCGGATCTCGCTTAGGACCCAAGCATCAAGCAACTGTCCTTCCGTGGTATGGCCGACCAGTCAAGCTGGTGAAGCCTCTCGAGATCAAGAAACCCGGTAAAAGAGACAGCAAGCAATCCAAGGAAGCCCTCGCAGCTCTCGAGGCGGAGAAGGCCCGTCGAGAAAAGCGTCCAAGATGGATTCAGGACGAGCCTCCAGGATACGTAGCAAGGGGAGAGGATTACGACAATGATGACACGAGGAATACGGCGCAGTTGCTATGGAAGCCTTTAGATGCGGTTGAAACTTCAACCACGGAATCCCAGCTGGACGATTATATGGAGACCGCAAAGGCGAAACTTGTCCCGTTGTTCAACCTTCCGAAGGAATCTACAAACCTTAAGGATGTAGCCATCAATACTCTTTTCAAGAATGATTACGATATACCCAAATCATTGAAGGCGTTAGTCAAGGTCGACAAGTCGATTTTTAAAGAGCCTGAGCTTACAACTGCCGAGATGAAAAAGTTTGAAGAAGGCGTAACCAAATTTGGTTCTGAACTTTATCACATTACGAAGCACGTCAAAACCGTCAAGCATTCGCAGATCGTCCGTTTATACTACACGTGGAAGAAGACCGACAGAGGGAAGCAAATTTGGGGTAATTTCTCCGGAAGGAAGGGCAAGAAGGAGGCGAAGAAGGCCGAAGCGACGGCCAATAAACTCCAAGATGATGTTGCTGATGATCAAGATGATTCGGCATTTGATACCGACAAGGCCGTGAAGCTAAAGAGAAGCTTTATATGCAAATTCTGTTCTACGAAGAACTCTCGACAATGGCGGCGGGCGCCTAACAGCGCGTCCGGCCTAGTGACGGAGGGAGGCGGTAAACACTCGAACAAGGACAAAGGAGTACAGTACGTCGGTGCACTATGTAGGAGATGTGCAGAGCTGTGGCGGCGATATGCCATTCAATGGGAAGATATGGAGGACCTCGCGAAGAAGGTTGCTGCGGCTGGTGGTCGCTCGTGGAAGCGCAGAGTCGATGAGGAGTTACTCAAAGAAATCATGGCGGCAAATGAAATGATGAGCATGACGGTCTACAACAAGCCGACCGGGACACCATCTACGGCACAACCTTCTGCGACAGCAACGCCCGTCCCGCCACCTAGTAGTAATGAGCAGCCACCACCGCGCAAGAAGCTCAAGACGATCGCGGACAAAGAAGCAGAGGTTAATGGCTCAGATTCCGCTGCTACCCCGACCCATACTCACCCGAAAAAGAAAGAGAAAGTGGTAGAGAAGCCCGTACCTCCCCCCCCAGCCCCAGAATTGCCAAAACCTCGCACACTGCCTTGCGCTATATGCCACCAGATGGCACCAACGGGCGAACAAGCTCATCTCTCTTGCAAGGAGTGCCGACTTACTGTTCATCGCAAGTGTTATGGTGTTGTTGACAATCGACTTCCGGGCAAATGGACATGCGACATGTGCCTGAACGATAAAAACCCTCAAGTGTCCATAGTAAGCGTATCCTCATTTGGTTCTTTGGGTATGTGGCTAACGGTTATGGTTAGGATTACAAATGTGTCCTGTGCCCAGTGGAATTCACGGAGCATGACTTTATTGAACCGCCGAAGAATACGCATAAGAAGAAATCAGAGAAGGAGAAGGAGAAGGAGCGCCACGACCGGGATCTCGCGCAGAAGGCTGTAGATTATTATCGCAAAAAGCAAGAGGAGCTGAACCGCCCCGTAAACCCTCGAGAGCCTCTCAAAAGGACGGCGGACAATAATTGGGTTCACGTTACCTGCGCGGTGTGGATGCCTGAAGTCAAATTTGGCAATGCCCTTGCCTTGGGTCCATCGGAAGGTATACCATCTATACCACGTAGTAGATTCGACGATGTTTGCAAGGTGTGCAAGCAGAAAGGTGGCGCGTGTGTGGGCTGCCACCAGTGCCGCGCTCCTGGTACGTATAATTTCTCTCGAATTGCCATTCGTCAAGTCGCCAAGTACTGACAAGTATATTAGTCCACGTGGAATGTGCCCACCAAAATGGGTACCTGCTTGGCTTCGAAATTACCCCCGTAAAGGGCTCCAGGCGAGATCAGCACAATCTCGTTACTATTGGAGGAGAAACGGGGATAATGTCAGCAGCTGTTTGGTGTAAGGAGCATATTCCTCAAAAGAGCGTAGTGCACCGGATGCACGACCCTGTACCTCAGCCTGAGGGCCAAGGCAAGGATCCTCAACTTGAGAACGCCCTACAACTCTACGTGCATAACTACAAGCAAGCGGATCTTACCTTAACGGGCAACGTGCGTAAGGCGAACTTGGCTAATCTCGCCGCCACCAAAACACCTACTGTCGCAAACCAAACAAATACAAATCGGAGGCAATCTACTACCAACATTTCCGGCTTAACTACGGCAGGCCAGAGGGCGTCTCCGGTTGATGCTACGGTTGATATAGCGTCTATTAATTCTCAGTGCGGCGATAAAGTCTGCATAACCTGTGGCATCGACGTGAGCCCCAAATGGTGGCCTATCGATAAGAGCCAAGAAAATGTGCTAACAAATGGATATACCGGCTCCCTTAGTAGCGAGGCGTTGAAATTTGTTGCTCAGCGGAACGTTCAGTGCCATAAGTGTAAGAGGAATAACCGAAAGCTCACACCTCACAATCCGTCAAAAGTTGAGGGGCCAATACCAAATGAACCGCCACGTGCCCCCTTACCTCCTTCGATTCCTACTACCGTAACAAATCACCCACCACATATGCCTCACGCTATGAACAGGCTCACCGACCTGGGAAATTCATGGGGGCCACGAGGTCCTACGGCGCAAGGGACGACGCCTACGGTTGCCCCGGCGATTGCTGCGCCACCGCTACATCCTCCTCTATCTGCAGCTGTTCCTCCACCCTTACCGCTGACCGCTCCCCACGCCCCCCACGCTGGAACGAGTCCGATGGCGGCTCCAGGTGGTCCGCCAGTGCCCGCACACCATTACCCTCCTCCCAGCGCTCCTTACGGGGATTGGCATCGTAGCCCGCCCCAGCATCCGCCTTCCATTCACCAAATAAATGGCGGCTCTAGTGTACCAAGCCCGATTCATCATAATCACCTCCGTGACCTCCGGCCACCGCCGATAGCGCCTATGTCCCATCACCAAGGACCACCGCTTCAGCATGGGCTTGGGCAACCTATAGTAAACGGAGTCCCTCCCTCTCCGCCTCGGCGCGGTCCCGGCTCCATCCAGAATAGCGCTGCTCCCTACATGCCATCTTATCACTCGGCGCATAACCATAACCATAACCCGCTCCACGGCCTCACAAATGGCAGCCCTCCGCCCCGCACCTCCGAACATGCGTTCTCCCAAGGCTTACTTGGATCATCACGATCACCATTCTTAAATCCTCATGTAAGCCCCCCGATCTCCCGGGAGGGGATCTCGATGAGTCGCGAATCAAGTTTAAGCAACAATGTACCTCCACGATCTAACGACAGTCGCCCTGCGAGCGGGGCCAGCGCCAACGCGTCTTTGCGCAATCTTCTGTCATAATAGTCGGAAATTGCTGAAGCAATGTTTCAGTGTTTGTGATTTATTCGCATAGGAAGTTTCTTTCCTCTAGTTCGGCGTTGCTCAGGCTCGGTTGTATAGTGTAGAGGCATATACCAAAAGGCGGCGCCAAGGTTGATTGATAGAAGGATATTGGTCAGGGTTTTTGAGAAGGGGGATTCGTTGCCGCCGTCAGCTTTCGAACGGCTGTACAACAGTTAATTGTTTTCAACGGTTGGAATTTTAGTTGTCTAATACCTTTCCGAGCGTAAATCGAGGGAAGGCGACCTAGGGATTAGAGGCGGGGGGCCCAAAAGGCTGTGGAATCACTTCACAGACCAGTAGTTTTTACCAAAATTAATTTACAGGAAATATAAGTCCTAATATAATGTTCTCATCTTCCTGATGTGGAATGCGTTGCCCATACGTTATGTGTGCCTTCGACGTGCATCTCTATCATGTATCATGTTATTTGGCTTAGCCTATGGATACGTTGGGTATAGTTTCGTTCCTATTATAGGTACTTATTAGCAACAAATGTGATATATATCAAGATACCTAAGAAGTTGGCCCTAGACTATCGCGTAGGCTCTTATTAGATTAGATTCATGGCGATAATCATGAAGCGGAGGCGGAGGCGGAGGCGGAGATGCCCGCTTATCTCTAAAATTTAGTTACGTATTTGATATCAAGCTTCTACCTAATAGGTAACTAGCTAAACTAACAAAACACCAATTTCTTGTTTTATATAAGTTGAAGACTTATTACATAGTACATACATACCTCTTAGGTACCTGGTAGTTATAACATTCATTTCTTGATTTACTATAATCTAACACCCTTGAAAGCAAAACAACTTACAACTAACAAGTTGAGGAAGAAAAAGAAAACGAAAAAGAAGAAAAAATGGACGACGCAAAGGGCCTCGCGTTGGCTCTCGAAGAAGCTAGGATAGGATACCAAGAAGGTGGAGTTCCGGTACGTAGGTGACTTGGACTCGACAGCGGGATGCTTCTGCTTTTGCTTCTGCTTTTGCTTACTTACTTACTGGCGAGAATAATTAGATCGGCGCGGCGCTGGTGGCTGCTGACGGCAGAGTACTGGGTCGGGGGCATAACATGAGGGTTCAGAATGGGAATCCGATTCTCCATGTAAGTAAACTTTATATATATATACCTACGCCTGCCCTAAGGTTAGGTACCTTTTATCCAAGCGATTTTATTGACATGTTTTTTTTAGGGCGAAACTTCCTGTCTCCAGAACGCGGGCCGGCTGCCGTCGTCGGCGTATAAGGGGAGCACGATGTACACGACGCTTTCGCCGTGCGATATGTGTAAGTACCCACCAGTGCCATTACATCACACATACCGCCCCTTGGGCTTCTTTGAAAATCTTTGCTGAAGATGAGGGGGGTTTTCGTGTAAACTAAACTACCTCTATCCCAGGCACCGGCGCTTGCATCCTATACGGCATATCGCGCGTCGTCGTCGGCGAGAACACCACGTTCCTGGGCGGCGAGGCGTACCTCAAGCGCCGCGGCGTCGAGGTCGTGGTCCTCGACTCGCCCGAGTGCAAGGAGTTGATGGAGAGGTTTATCAGGGAGAAGCCTGAGGTGTGGTAAGGTTATTCTATCATTGCTTTGTTGTTCTCCTTTTCTCTTCTCCTTTTCTTTTCTTTTCCTTTTTCTTTGTGTGAAAAAAAAAATACGGAACAGATGGATAGATACCTAGGGAAGAGAGAGCTAGCTAATACGAGTATTATAAAACTTTCAGGAACGAGGATATCGGTGTGGAGGAGAGGGTTTATTCCCGAGAAGCCATCACGGAGCGTCCGGAAGCATAAGGCGGTCGCCCTGTCCTCCTCATTGGCCGCTCACGGTGGTTCCCATCCCATTGGGTTCAAACAAAATCGTAAGGCTTTTTTTTGTAACTTAGGGAGTTTCGGAAATTAAACGGGGACAACCAACCGAACCGAAAGCTCGACAAGCCCTTGAAAGACCTCGGTTGGGATACGTATGGATTTGATCTAAGGAGGAAAGTTGCGCCGTTTTTGCTCATGATCTGACAAAAGACTACCTATCTACTACTATTTCGTGGTTATTGTTTTCAGGACATGGCTTACATTAGGTAGTATCTCTGTTTTTACTACCTTGTACATGAAAAATCACTCATACTAATACGGTGCTGGGGTTGAAAAATAAGGCTTGATTATTAACTAACCTAAGGTCGATTCTCTCGGGCCTCGACTTCACGGTAAAGTTAGCTGCAGGCCTAGGAGAATAATGCACCGGGTAGAAGCCGTGTGCCCCTTTCTCGGATAGTTAGGTACATTGTTAGTGTGATATGTGCCGAGTGATGAGCCCCAAGTTTGGTTTTAGCAGTAGTTATTGTGACTAGCATTGCAAACTCACTTAGAACTTAAAGATCACCTTTTCTTTCTTCCTGAAGGATCGTCGGCATCCGTATTTAATATCCTCCTGATGCCACATGGCGTGGATTCGACTATACGATCTGGGCAAAATCTGACCAGAGATGGGACAGTTGGGAGGCCTTAATTACCTATTAGTGACATAGCCCGTAGTCAGATCTATACTATGCCAATGCGTTAGGCGGGTAGGTACCTAATATATATCATCATCCAATCAATCAATCAATCGTGATCCTCCTCCGTCAGGCCCGGACAGCCCTCCATCGCGTCGTCCGGGTAAGCGCATTTGCACCAGAAGCAGTAATTATACCGCCTCCTCAGGTACTCCACCAGCCTCTCCAGCCTCTCCTGGACCTCGAGCGCGTTGAACTCTTCCAGCTCCGCGTCTTCCTCCTCAAGGTCCTCGACGGGGACGTACGCCGCCGCCGTCTTCCCCAGCGCCGTCTTGTCGTCCTCGTCCTCCAGGTCGTCCACGTACGTTGGGAGCCGCGTCGAGCTCTGCTCTAGGTCGTGCCGCATCCGGCGGTCCCGCTCGGCTTCCTCCCGGTTCCGGATTAGACCTCGCCAGACGACCGGGATGGACTTTAGGGGTCGCGTAGATATTGTCCTCTTCCTCTTCTTATTTTTCTTCTCATTCTCCGTCGTTGTTGTTGATGTTGATTCCTGATTTGCGTCGCTGCCGTTCGTCTTGACATCATCATTACCATCACCACCCCCTTGCTCTTCCTCATCCATGCGTTCGCACACTTTCATCGCGGCATAAACCTGCCTCTCCAACCTCGCCTGCTCGCGCTCCCTGCGCACGCGGTCCCGGAACTCCGTCTCGTCGACCTTCCGCCTCTTCTCGGTCCGGGCCGCCGCCTCGCCGAGCGCGCGCTTGCGGTCCGAGTCCAGGCCTATCCCGCCGCGGTCCTCCTTCACCTGCGGGCGGATGGGCTCGAGCCGGGCGTGCGCGGCGGCGTCGGCGCTCCCCAGCGCGACGCCCGGCTGGAATCCCATTTTGGCCATCATCGCGAAGCCCTTGCTCTTCTTGGCCCGCGCGCTGTCCAGCAGCGATTGGCTGAGCGCCTTCTCGCGCTCCTCGCGCTCGGCCGCCGCCTGCTCGGCTTTCGACTTGACGCGCCCCTTGATCTCGCCTTCGCGCTTGAGCCGCTGCCGCCGCTGCAGAGAGGTTTCTGTTTTGGGCTCCTCTTCGCCGAAGGTCATGTTCATGTAGTCATCTTCTTCCTCTTCTTCCTCTACCACCGAAGAATTATTATTTAGAGATGCCATGTTATAATAAGAGTTTAAAAGTCGTGTAAGTGCGGACTTGTTTTTAGTGGATAGGGTTGTAACTTTGTAAGTCGTAAAGTACAAAGTATCTAGTAACGTACACCGACCTGTTTTAGAAGTGCATATTTGTTTGAATAATAATAAACTTATTAAGTGCAGATATCCAGGTAGGTAGGCAGTTTAATAAGTTGAAGGTAACGTCAACCAATGAAGCAAGAGGTTGCTGCTCGAGATGTGAGGCAACTTTAAAGATATATGTATGAATGGAAGCCACCACCGCCACAAACGCCACATGATTCGCATATATCAATATTGAATAATTCGGCTGTTGATTATGACAAGGGAGAATAAACATGCACCAAAATAATGGATGCCATGTCATTCCTCTGAGAGTCTCTTTTAAGCTCAGAGGCCAAAGGCAAAAGAGCCCCTTACTCCAATTTCCAACCAAGTAAAATTGATAAAAAGTGATAAAGTCGAGGGTATACCCGCGTAAACCTATTCGCTCTCGAAGCAGCGCCGTTAATATCATAATAAAAAAAACCATGACCTGTCCCTGGTCACCTAACATAGAAGGTTAATAGTTATACAATATACACAAAACTGAAAAGCCTACCCCCCTCAAACCTCGTTATCTCATCATCTATGCATCATCCTCAGGTAGCTCGTCAATAACTTCTTCCACTATACTTATTAACTCCTCGATATCCGGTCGTTCGCTCGGCTCGACTTTCAAGCATTTCCTTACGACTTCCTTAATCGGTTCGCTGATAACGCCCTCCTCGAGGCCCGTGCTAGTCGACGCTTTTACTTTCTTCTGGCCCTTTGGACCTTCGTCTGGGAATCGCCAATCGCCTCCTAGCACGCACATGCTAAGGCTACCGCCTGTCTCGTCGCTGCGCATCTCGAAGGGCGATTTGCCTACTAAACATGCGTACAAGGTGCAACCTAGCGACCAAATATCAACTTTGGTGTCGATAACCGTCCCTGTCTTCACATCGAAGAGTTCAGGTGCTCGGTAAGGCATCGTGCTGTGCTCCGCGGCTATGTCCTGTTGAGCGATAGCAAGCGAGCGCGACGTGATAGGTATTGGCGATTCCGATATAGAGCCCAGATCCATGATGATAGGTTGCGAGCCCGAGTCGTCAATCATGATGTTACCTTCAATACCCAATTAGTACGTATAGTTCTTCAGTACCTTAGGTAGGAAGTAGGAAGTAAGGTAGGGTAGGGTAGGGTAGGTATTATTCGCGGTGGCCTTACCTGGCTTGATATCTCTATGCGCATAAGATCTCCGCTCACCAGGCGCTACTGTCTCTTCGTTTACCATTAACGGCCGTGCCTGCTCCGTCTCATCATCCACATCCGCCGCCGCAACAGCCTTATTTCGCCTTCCCTTCCCTTTTCGGCCCCCTCCGTCTTCTTCGCCGGCTTGATCGTTGCCGGCCACCATGCGTTCCCCGCCTGCCGGCCCCCGGTATTGGTGCATGTCTCTGAGAGCTTGGCACACGCCCAGGAATAGGCGCATGAGTTCCTTCTCGGGGAACCTGGTGTGGTTTACTAGGTTTGCATTGATAATATCTTGTAGGTTTCCCCGTCTGTAATACGGCAGCAGCACGTATACCGTCTTGGCGTCCGCGTCGTTCCGCTCGTTCGCGATGGAATAATCGACGCTGTGGATGATGTTAGGCGTGTGGGAAAACGTCTTGTAGGCCTCGACCTCTCGCATCGCTTGCTGGACCGACTCGGCGCCGAACGGACATCGGATCTTCTTGAGCGCGAAGAGCTCCGCCGTCGCCGTGTCTTGCACGAGATAGACGTAGCTGAAGCCGCCTTCGCCTAGCAGGCGTAGTATCTTGAACGACCGGCTGTTAATCTTAAGGGTCGGCGATCCGGGGAAGCAATTTAGGCAGTTGCCGAACGAATATACGAGGTCAAGGAAGAGTTGCGCCATGGTGGGCGAAGATTCAAACTATGCGACTTTTGCGAGGACGTCCTCCCGGGCGAAGTGGTTCTATGCACGGATTTATATCGTGTTCAAAGTGCTTGTCAATATCTGTGAAATAAACTTGATATTTTTTCTAACTTAGCGAAAAATAAAAATAGTGGTAAGAAAGAAGCAGAACATAAAAAAAAAAAAAAAAAAAAAAAGTTGGTGAGTATTGGCTCAAAGTCCTGACTTATGAATATATTGTTAAATGTGCAATTGGTGTTGAACTGTTCCTTCGGAGGAGCTATCGAGAGATGTGTAAGACAACGGATAAAGATGATAGGACTTGCGCGGGACGCTAAACGGCATAGAATGCATAAGCTGCGCCACTAAATAGAGGCTGAAACGCCAATTGAGGCAGAGTTGACAGAGCTGGCAGATGGCAGGAATTTGCATAGATGCATATCATTCACAAAAACGAAAGCTTTACTTCAATTGTGCAATAGGCGGTATATACCATATACCTGAATTTTCAACTTAAACAATCTTGAAGGCTCAATCTACCTAAAGTGAGCTTATATAAATTACAAGTTACCTCAATTGTCAAATCAAGTAATTGTATTCAAAGGTAATTCTAAAGGAGAAATCCGTGAGATTTACGATTTACAGTAAATATATCTCCGAGAAGGATTTGCTGGGCGTATACGGCCATTGGAAGCAGTTCGGTTCGGTGGTATAAAGAACACATTACAACACCATGAACTTGCCGTACCAATATCTAAGCAGACTTGGGCAAAGCTCCATCCTCTGCGCCGCAAAAGGCGCCAGCATCCACACATTCGACCTAGATGCCGGCAACTCATTCCTTTCGTCGTGGACTCGGCCTCTCGCGAAGAAACCCTCTAGCAATGGGGAATCGCAAGAGACGGCGGGTCGAGGAGAAGGCCAAGAAGGTCAAGCAGGTCAAGGCCTTGATGATGACGAGCAAGAGAGCGGTCAGCAGCGCCCTTCGAAAAAGCGCAAGCTGAATGCAGACAACAAGCCCGGCGCTGAGGAGCGTACTAGTCAAGCTGACGCGGGAACAGTGGAAGCGGCGGCAAACGGCAACGGCAACGGCAGCGAGAATGGCAACGGGAACGGGAAAAAGAAGCAAAAACCCGAGTCCCGTGTTCAGGGACCCGAGATACCCTTTGTGTCTCTCATGGAAGCAACGGAAGACGGGAGGTATCTAGTCGCCGTGACCGGCCAAGACAAGACTCTCTGGGTA
Organism: Daldinia caldariorum; assembly: GCF_022478825.1. NCBI lineage: Eukaryota > Fungi > Ascomycota > Sordariomycetes > Xylariales > Hypoxylaceae > Daldinia > Daldinia caldariorum. Next base: position 1,055,060 of record NW_025953040.1, on the reverse strand, counting down.
CTTGAGCACGACGGAAAGGGTGTTTTAAAGGATATAAGTCAAAGGTAGGAAGGAAAATTCTATCTGAATATCTTATATTAGGAAAGGAGGCTTATCAAATACGCAGAGTCATGCCGAAGCGACCCAGCTCCATCGCCATCACCCCGGATGGAAACACCATCTTATCCGCCGATAAATTCGGGGACGTCTACGCGCTCCCTCTCATCCCCAGCGCCACGTCCCCCGAGGCGACCAGCACCACCAGCGCCTCGCCGTCGAGCGCAACGACAGCCGCAGCAGCCCCGTCTTTCAAGCTGGCCGCGAACCGGCTAACGGTGCACTCGCAGCGCAACCTGCGCGCCCTCGAAGAGCAAGAGCGCATCCTAGCCAGCCGGCAAGCCGCTGCCCAATCCGCCTCCGCTAGCACCAAAGAGGAGGAGCCCAAGTACGAGCCCGTCCTAGGCCACGTATCCATGCTCACGGCGCTCGCGCTCGCGACCGGAACCGGCGGTAATGGCAACGGCAAGCCGTACGTCATCACGGCGGACCGCGACGAGCACATCCGGGTGTCGCGCGGCGCGCCCGCCCAGTACCACGTCGTCGAGACGTACTGCCTGGGCCACGAGGCCTTCCTCGGCGCCCTCTGCGTGCCCGCGTCCCGCCCCGAGGTCCTGGTTTCCGCCGGCGGGGACGACGAGCTGTTCGTCTGGGAGTGGGAGGCCGGGCGGCTGGTTGGCAAGGCGGATATCCTGCGCCGTGCTAAGGAGGTGGTGGGGGTCTCGAGTGCGGACCAGGTCGCCGTATCCCAGCTGCTCTCGTACGATGCGGATGGGAAGTGCTACGTGTTGGCCGTTTGCGAACGGTAAGATCCCTTTCTTCCACTTTCCCTTTCTCTGTCTCTCTCTCCCCCTGTTTTTTTTTTTTTTTTTTTTTTAAGCAGCCTTAAATTTTACCTTTGCAGGCTTGTCTCTAATAACAATACATTAAATTAATTATATAATAGAGTTCCGGCAGTCTTCATCTTCCAGCTTCTACCCGATACATCCCTCCAGCACGTACAGACGCTACGTTTACAAGGCAACCCCCTAAACGCCCTCGTCGTCACCAGACCAGAAGGCTCCCCTAGGTTAATCGTAGCAACTGATCCCCATCAGCCTGATGCTGCCACTACTGCTCCTACTACTACTACTGGCGATGCCCCGACGCAAGCAGAGGAAGAAGACACCACCACCTCATCTCTCCTCCTGTACGAGCGAGACAAGGCAGGAAACTGGGTCCAGAAAGGCAACATCCAGGACGTCGCCGACGGAAATTTACATGTCTCGCGTAAAGAGCTGGAATCTATCCTGTACACAGTCGAGAACCTACGCAAGAACGAGTTTGCGGACGAGGCCGAAGGAGGTTCCGCCGTGCCCTAAATCAGGTATCTATCCATCATGTACGTGAGATACGCAGTAGGTTTTAGATGTCTATAAATTCTGGGGTGTAGTAGCACATAGGTTAATACAAAAGTTAAAATCGTACCAACTTATAGTACATACGGTAATAAAGCAACGTCAGCACAGAATGTCACGAATAAATCAGCACTGCATCGCTTTAGCTGAACCAAACTGTTCTCAATGCAATCAATACCGGAATTGCCATCATGTATAAAGCAACATCTGTCCTAATTCCTCTATGTCCTTCGAACGCCAATTTCACAAGAGCACCACTGTACGGCATGTTGCTCCATGTCATAATAAAAGAAAAAAGGAGAGCTGCAGAGAAAAGTGAACTATGCCCTCCTATCATAATAGCGGACCCGTTGTTCATATCAACCGTATAGCAGACTCCTTCCCTCCGCGCTCGCCCTGAACATGCAAAACATTCGTGTCCTCAAACCGTCGAAACGCTACGCCGTAAATAAGCTCTCCCTCTCAACCAACTCAACCGCAAACGGATTCCTGAAGGTATAAGAGTATGGGCAAATTATGCGAGGCACGATAGACTATGCAGTACCTACTACCCCGTAACCCGATTCAATAAAACCCCCTTATTAGGCAGACTGTCCGTCTATTGGGACGCGCATTGCACACGTTCAGCGTGAGGATGGCCGTCTTCATCGTCCTCTTCCATACCTCCTGCACCACCACCGAATGCTCGGGCTTGTCCTTGGTGATCCAGGTCTTCCAGTTCAACGCTGTCCGTCATAGCATCCGGAGGCGGGATGTTCTGGAAGGTTGGAGCGGGAAGGATATTGCGTAAACCTTCAAAGGCAGCAGGATCTTCTGTCCAGTTCTTCTCTGGGAACTTCACGGCGAACTGTATGTACATGTTGCCGAAGTCGTGGTGCCTAGGGGAAGGCATACCCTGTCCTCGTAACATCTTGACAGCGTCTGAAGAATCTATTAGTATCAAGTTCAAGTGATAAATAAATAATGGAAATGTACATACCTGGTGCGATAGCCTCGCCGGGTAAGATCTCAACACTTAACCATCTCTCATCTAGATGCTCGATGTAGATTGTACCGCCAGCTAGCGCTGTAACAAGCTCAATCTCGGCGCGGTAGAGGAGGTCGTCTTCCTTCCGGGTGAACCGAGGGTGCGGCTTCTGTTCGATCTCAAAGACAACATCTCCAGCCTGGACGCCAGGGGCTTGGTCACCCTCACCCCTGAACTCGACTTTCGTACCGCTTCGGACACCACGATCAACGTGAACGTGGAGTACTTTCCTGTCGACGATGGTCTTCTTTCCGTTGCAAGACTTGCAGCGGTCCTTCTCCTTGATGATCTCGCCCTCTCCGTTGCAATCGGGGCAGACGGTTTGGAAACGTTGAATCATTGGGCCCATTTGTCGCATCATAGTCTTCATACCGTGACCGTCACAGCCAGGGCAACGTCGAACAGCACCTTCCTTACCACCACGGCCTTCGCACTTGGGGCAGATGACGGACCGTTGTAAGGCTAGCTTAGAGATCTTACCCCGGTAGATGTCTTCCAGGGATACTTTGTGCGTGTGATGAATAGTTCGCGCTTTAGGAGGACCACGAGATGCGCCGCCCATCCCGCCGCCGAACATACCGCCAAGACCGCCGCCGAAGCCGGTCGAACCGAAGAACTGGGCGAAGAGATCCTCGGCAGCCATGCCGCCGCCTCCGGCACCTCCCTCGAGACCGGCTTCACCATATTGGTCGTAGATTTGACGCTTCTGGGCATCGGATAGAATTTCGTAAGCGTGTGAAATTTCTTTGAACTTTTCTTCGGCTGCGGGGTTGTGTGCATTCTTATCTGGAGGGCTAGTATTAATATCATGATATAATTCGTAACATGTTCAGTTCAACGAGTACAGACAGGAACTTACCAGGGTGCCATTTCAATGCTCCCGTCTTGTATGCCTTCTTTAATTCTGCATCTGTGGCGGTTGGCGATACCTGAAAACAAAGAAGATTAGTATGACCTCCTTTTACATGTCGAGTATGCATGCATATATTGTGCACAGAAAAGTGAGACTTACGCCAAGGGCATCGTAGAGCTTTGTTTCCTTGACCATCTTGTCGTCCGAGTTGTAGGTCAGACGGGAAAGGTTTTGAGAGTAGGATCCGCAAGCGACTGGTAACGGATTTTATTAGGTAGAGACTCTTGAGATATCAATCAATGTTAGTTTAAAAATGTGACTTCAGGCTTTGGATTCTTATTTTTCTTAAGTAAAAATGTTTGCAGAGCTTGTATTTGTAATGGTAGTAGAGATGCGACGAGGTTTAAAAGAAAAAAACAGTTCAGATAGCGCCCCACAAATGCGCGGAAACAAGTTGGTCACAAGTTTTTTGAATGGAGAGAGGTCGTAGAAAGGAATTATCTAGGTGGTTCAGATTTGACAAGGACTTGAAGAAACTTACTCAAGTATAAGAAGTAAAAGAAAACAAAGTGGGAGTAGATGAAGGTTGATAGATAGATTGGTGAATGCTGTGTGGTGTGGATTTGCTTTGGTTTTGGTTTGGCACAGGATTGACTTGTGGTGTACAAGATTGGGTGGGATTGGTGGGATTGATGAATTGGTGGATTGCTTTCTGGATGTAGGTACTTAAAAGTCGGAGTTGCTGGAAGGTTCTGGCTGCGTTCCTGCTGAAAGTACTAGGTATGTAGGCTCCGATTCGAGAAGGCTCTGGCGCTCTGGTCTTGCAACGATAGAAGCGCACCTACCTAACCTTATCGCAAATCTTCCCAACGTTCCACAAACCTGGAACCAATAAATCAATCAATACCTTAGATACTTAACTTTATAGACGAGGATAGAAAAAAAGATAGAAGAGAAGAAAAAGAAAAAGAAGAAAAAAACAGCGATGGGATACAGAGAATATTTGGTGAGATAACCACAACAATTCAACTACCGATTAGCAAGCACTTTTTTCAGAAAACCCCCCCAGCTCATTCTTTTTCTACTATGTACTCCGTCTTTCTCTTTTGCACGGTACCAACCGCAACTTTCGCGTGCAGGTCAAGGCTGAGATTTTCTCCCCTCTAGCGCGCCACCGTATCTTCGTAGAATCTGATAGAATCGTGGCTTCAACTTAAAGTACTATCTAGTAGAATTGAGGCTGGGGTGAGGAGTTATCTCTATAAATTGGGTGAGATTTATGACAACTCAGCCTCAAGTATACTTGGGGCTACCTCACCTCGGACCCACAGACTTTCTCTTTTCGGCTTTCAATTTGGTTTGTGCTGCATGCATGGTGGAGGGGGTTACACAGACTCCGTTGCACTTTCTCAATGCCACTGTACTGAAGGCTTCCGTTACCTAACCTTAGGTCGAAATTTCTTGGCTAAACGTAGGTAAATTTTACTTATTTCTTTTTTATAGTAAAGTATACACCTTTTTTCTATCTGTATAACAGGCACCTAAATCTATAACACGTAAGCTATGAGGACGCACTGGTTATAGCTTAGACGTAACCGGGCTTTTTAAGCAAGTTATCTACAAAGTTAGGTATGCTGGAATATGGGCTGACGAGGACATGACGAACCACGAGACCGACTTCGTCATCTTTATGCCGCCAGATACTTCCAAGGCATCGTCTTTCAAGTTTCCATAGCCTTACCATTATTAGGTGGCTACCTAACTTTAGGTAGGCTTTGCACATCCATCAAGGCATGAATAAATATCAATCAATCTTGATTGGCTCCTGGATTTAAGGCAAATTTCTTCGCTATGCGTATTGTGATCGGAACCGCAACGCTTCGAATCCGGAATGGTGAGACAAGAAAACGTCTTCACCGAAGTCGTAATACCTGCCCCTCGTGATCACCTCGTTCGGTGTGGTTATACCTTTAGAAAACTCGCAGCCTTTCCTTCTATCAAGTTCTTAAGCATAAGAGTCGACTGAAGCATATGGGTGCTGTGGGTGCTTTCGTAAAAAGATTAAAATAAAATAAAGGTTAAGAAAAATAACTTAGCAGATGCTCGCCTATATATCAACTATGTATAAAGGGGTATTGGTATTGCATTTTACCTCAGGACGCCTTGTTTTCTAGGCATACCTGACAGGGTAGGAGTAAGATGACAAGTCACCGTCTCCTAGCTCTACCGAATCTAGTATTAAACTTGCGTGGTTGGGAACCATGTCAGCTGAGATAGTCTATCCACGATGCCAGATTGGGTGTCTGTGATTCCATCAAGACGACAGGAGCAAATTCTCTTTGAATACCGCCGAAGATAACAATATCCAGGTCAAAGTTCATAGGCTTTCTGTCCGTATACTCTCATGTACTTTAGCATCAATGCCTCGAGGGACCTGGCTGATTGGTTCTGAACTCGACACCTTCCAATCATGGCCTTAAGTCCATGTGATGTAAATGATATATAAATACTTGTCCTTCTTAAGATGTTGATCTTTGGAGCTTAAGGAGATAACTAAATCTAGATAGAAGTACTGTATGTCGTCATGGTTGAGGGGAGGGAGGGTCTTAGTGATTAGTAGTGTACGTAGTGAGGTAGGTTAGGTATGTATCCGCGACGGCAGGACAGACGGCACACGGCAGGAATAGAATAGGGCTGGGTAGCTGATGAATCCTAGCGGGTTTCGGCGGGCGGGCGTAAGTGGGCCGCGACCCCTGACCGCCTGGAACTTACATTCCCGTTGCTCAGCTCCGGTTGCATAGGTACCTAGGCAGATAGTCAGTCCATTAATAGAGAGAAACAGTTAAACACTTGCTTCATTAGGTTAGATACTGGCTATATTTGCAGGATAATACGGCATCCACAAGAACTAAAATCTCATGGGGCTACTATTTATCACATGCACATGCTTCGATCGTAAATGAATTAGGTAATTAGAAGGGGTTGTCTCTGAGAAACTACTGAAGGCGGTAAAATATTTTCAAAGCCTTTTTAAGGTTTTGAGCCTATTTCTTACTATAGTATACTACACTGTACACCCGCATACGCTAACTAAACCGGCGGTTCACTTGTCTAGTGTAGATGAAGCTAAGACTATATCTAATTTTAGTCTTTTTAGCAACTATTGATACCTGCTATGGTACTAGTTGTTTGATGCTTTGAACACCATGGCAAAACTCTTAGGAATAAATATTCCCTAAAGTGCTCATCGTTTATATCGTTTAGGTAAGTTAGTCAAGTCCTAAAAGGTTCCAGCCGAATTATAGCAAGCCCTACAAGGCAGGACGCTGTGATCATCGATATTACCATTATACCATTAATAAATAGCACTGTAAAAGAAAACCTGACCACATGAGGCATATCATACTAATCATAGATAGACATAGCGGTGCATAAGTAGGTGCTGAGGTGAGCGAAAGCTACCGAATTAGGCTTCTCGAAATAATCGATGCTTACGCTCTATTGGCTAGAACCCTGGAATATGTCTGGGTTACACTACATAGGCTAGGTACATTAAGTGCATAAGTCGCTGCTTGGTAACACGATGACTAAGGGTAACCAATTATAGGGCTCGTTTAAGACCCAGGACAACCCTGGCCCTTGAAGATCCCGGGGTATGTTCTATTTTCAGCCTTGCGTGCTGTCGAGCCATCTAAATCGCGCCTCGAGAAAAAAAAAAAAAAAAAAAAAAAAAAACAATGTGACAGGTAGGTATGAATATTCACGATGGACTTTGAAAGTGAGCCAATTTAATGGCCGTTCGTAAATTTTTTTTTTTTTTTTCAATCGGCTTACGCGAAGGAATTGCATCGAGCCAGCAAGATGACAGACGATATTGCTGATAATAGTGTGCCCCTATGCCTGACATACCAGGCATTACCTACCTCTCTCTAGTAGTTTAAACCCATACTTACCAGGTAGTCAACTTATACCTAGTAGATCTGGTTAGACCTATCAATCCACAGGATCCAAAATTTTGACAAGGCGGTCCACATCGCAAGCTTTTTCGTCCTTACCTACCTCCATTAGATCCACGGGTGTAAGTACTAGGTAGTAATAAAAAAAGGTACATAGCTTGTTACCCCAAATAGAGAAGCCAATTCGTGTGTGGAATTAAGACGGGTTTGGTGAACAGATATAAAACTCTACATTCGTATCCTTGGTACCATCGGTACGGCACCAATGGTACTTTACTGCCTCAAACCCCAGAAAACTAATCGTGATAGGGCTGGTCGTATCCCAAGTTTTAACTTACCTTACTTACCTACTTAGCTAACAAGACCTCTCTAATCCCCTATCTCCAATTTATATAATAATAACTCTCTTCATTCCCGCAATTCCTTGCTTAGACATCAAATCGAAGTTCTCGTAAACTTTAAGCTCGAAAAGAGAAAAGATTAAAAGATTAAAAAAGATCGAATTTGTTTAGTTATATTCACGAGGGTTTATATCTTTGCTGGCGCCATGGATATGGCTAGCACGAACACTTCTCCCGCTTCTCCCGCCCGAACCAAACAACCCAAGAAGAGAAATAGTGACGTGCGTAAAGAGCAGAACCGAATCGCGTCTCGTGCATATCGTAAGTTACGCTCGCCAACGAACGTGGTAGTTCGAACGTCTTCGCTGACGCCAAGCCTTAGGAGAGAAGCGCAAGCAGAAGTTAGCATTGCTAGACGAGATACTGAAATCAGATTCTCAGACGGATTCGATGAGTTCGGTGTCCGATGAGACAGACGGATACAATGGATCCGGATCGTGGACATTTCAAGATAGACAGGCCTCGGGTAGCCCTATTCCAGGGGCACTCCAGGTCCCTCCCTCCGTGGCGCAATGGGCCGCAGCGAGTCCCTCGTTGTCTTCATCGGTCCCAAATTACACCCACGACGCGTATGAGGGTTGGATGAGTTCGTTTAGCCGACCGGAACATACCTTTCCTATCAATAACGAATTCGCACAATCTTTCATCCCTACGGAAGTCGGAGATAATTCTCTCGGGCACTCGGTTCCGTTTAGCATGCAGTCTCTCACGTCGGCGGCAACTTCAACGCCTTCAGTGCCCTCTATTCCGTTAGATCCTTCGCTCGTTACAAACAACTTCGCACCGCAGCACCGCCATAACCAATTAGCACAGAACCGAAATGTCATTACTTCACCTAATCCAGTTTATAACAACGACGAAGCTCAGAGACGATTGTGGGTCGCCTCTCTTGAAGACGATGTCTTGACAGAACTTGAGAGGTTCGCTGGATTTAACCATGTACAACAACAACAGATTTTAGCCATGATACAGAAGAGAAGAAACTTAGGACAGCATGGGCCGAGCCATCGAAGCAGGGAATTCAGGTATCAGACCTGTCAAGCTACGCCTCCACCAACAGGTAAGCGATCTGTGTTACCTCTGATCTTCCTAGAACCGTGGCTTCGTACCTAGAATAAATACATGCTTACTGAATAACCAGCACAATTCGTGAATACCGACTTTCGGAAATATCAAAGCATGAGACAAGCTTCTGGATCGCCTATCCCAAGCGGTCGACGCTAAATTTGTTTCGTGCTAACTGGCACCGTTGGCTCGAGCACTATAACTACTAGGAGTCCAACGTGGACTCTATCGGGCCATTGGGATAGCTAGCACTGAACGAACCAAACAAGCCTCTCCAATGGAGAGTCTCCATCGACGCATGCAAAAGCACCGGCTTCCTTGCCCCCGCCTCTACAATAGACAAATACCAGGAAGAAACGGTTAAGAATCGAAGCTTCACAACAAGAGACATTTTGGCCGCCACGAAAAGCCCAAACATGCTATATGCGGATTTGGGTTATCGGGACGAATATTTGAACTTCGCCAAAGATTGGACCATATCCTCGTAAAGCTTACTACAAGGGAATATAACCACCTGGCAGTTGTTACATGCCCTATGGTATACCCAAGGAGACCTTTACAAGCGTGGCGTAACGAGACAAAGGCGTTAAAGCATTAAGTGCTCTAAACACTCCGGGTCGAATAAACAGATCAGAGCTTAGACACTGCCAAAAATGCGTTGTATTGTATAGTTCAACTGCACCCACCGCCCAGCGCAACCGGGAGGAACAGCGGGGACTACTGGAGCTCAGTGCGGCGGATACTCTTGAAACCCAAGTCTCAAGAAAGCCATCATATCCCAATCAAGGCAGAGCCTTGGTACGCAAGGGGGTAAAGGAGGGTAGGTATACGAAAAAAAAGACGAACAGAATATTATCATAGACCATGACGGGGGGCCATGTATAGGTGGTATATAAAAAGATATAAAATGTCGCCTGGTTGGGGCTTAAGGGGGGGCAACTCCATCTAACGTAGTTATGAATATACTATAAATTTTAACAATCGAAAAGATTGGGAAGTACCAAATATGCAAATCTACCTGGGTATCATTCTCGCTCTACTGTCTACCTACTTAGCATAGTCGTATAAAGCTGGATAACCTCACGACTAACATCTCAACCCCGCCGCGAGGAATAACAACACATACGAATTGAGCCTAATAAACCAGACGTAGCAGTTTCTCGATATAAAAGCCAATAACAGGTACCTGAACTACCTGAACTACTTACCCATAATACCCAATACCCAAAGAGCCCCCCTCATAACTTACAAGAGTTAAGTAACCAAGTATACCTATATATCATACACAAAGCAGTTTGAATAAGCTTTCTTACCTCACCTCACCCCAATATACCTCATGTTATGTTAGGTAGATACCTCACTCTTGATCCACAACGGACATGGCTTCTCAGGGGTGTGCACCTAATCCGTAATCTACGCGTGATGGGAATAGTTGGCTGACGTGCTTGATTTCCTTTACATTGCTGGAAGATTCCACCAATACCCTGCGAGATCTTAGATGGCTCGTCAGCTTTTCGATTTTTTTTTCTCTTCTTCTTCTCGAACCCCTAAATAATATTTTAGCCGAGGCGGCTCTATTTTTTGATTACTGAACAGTACTTCCTTTTCACCCTAGAATGGGTGTAAATCTAAACATGTGAGATAATATAATCGTAGTAGGTAAGTTCTATTAATAACAATAATGATAATGATATTATTATCATCATTATTATTACCCCTTATATTTATCGCCACGCTATTACTTTTTCTTCGCGGCCCGTTTTCGCATCTGTTTCTCCCTCTCGTATGCGTTCGCTTCCCTGCCTTCCTCGCCCTGGATCTCCGCCACCAGCCTCTTGTACTTCTTCTCGTACGCCGCGTCCTTGGCCTTCTTAACCCTGAGCTGCTCGCGCGCCATGAAGTTGGCATCCTTCCGCAGCTCTCTCATCGCTCCCTTGCGCTCCTTCTTGTGTTCCGCCTTCAGCTTGGATAGCTCGGCCCTGTCGCGGTCGGGGTCGTAGTGTTTGTTAGGATCGAACGAGTCTTCGAATTTAGGTATGGCTGACTTGATGGGGAGGGGTCGATGGTGATGGAGTTCCAAGGGCCGTCGCGCCATGTGGGCCAGTCTCAGCATTCTATCTACTTTTGATCTAAGCTTCTCTATCTGATCATTCAGAGCGGCCGGGAGCTTGGCTTTGCATGCCTTGCTACCAAGATGAGCTAGTGCATTCTTAACTGGTTCGAAGGTTTCGAAGAAAGCAGACTTTCCGCTGTAGAGATCTGCCGCTGCATCCAATAAGTTCATCGTGGTAGTAAGTATTGCGAGCTTGGTTGAGAGGGCTTCCTCGTCGGAAAGATCCTCTCTAATACAATCCATGGGGGTTAGCTTCCTGGTTGCGAGCGATCGAGCATCGGTAATGCGGATCCCTGGCATGGGATCATGAACGGGAAATTGCCCCAGAGTCTCTTCAGCTTTCTCTGGTGCCAAGGCACATAGCGCATTGAGGCAGAAATTCATTAACTCGGGTACGTAGCGCTTTGAAACCTGCTGATACTGAAGAGCCAAGGTGGATAGATATACTCCTTGAACATAGTCCCTAATTTGTTTTGGGACTCTCTCAAGATTTCGCGCGATGAGTAGCCCAGCTGGGGTTGCCACTTGATGGAAGTGATCCGACGTGGGAAACGTGGTTCCGATTGCCGTCAGAATCACCAAGTCGCCAAGGTTCGGAGTAAGTGGCCGTGAGCGGCCAAAGTTTTCGAGTTGCGAGCGAAACTCGTTTGCGGTCTCGATTGGGAAAGACTTCGCGAGGGAGTGGATATGCCGAATAAGACTTTCGAGTATGGAAAATGGCGGTAGTTTTGTCTGGTTAGATGAGTATGCTAGATACTGAACGAGAATTGCCACAAAATTGGCGAGCTTCGGTTTGTTGCCGCTATCTAATTTTGGGTGATATAACGCTCTGATTCTTTGCACGACTGTTGGTAGATGCTGTATAGAGATTCCTTCTGTTAAACTGATAAACTCTTCCAGAGTTTGTGGACAAGGAAATGTATAGGGGAGTCCATTCGAATCTTGTTTAATGTCAGTTGATACCGCAGAGCCTGTGAGCTGACCGCTAAACACCGGGTTCTTCGTTTCCTCGTCGTTTAATAGCCCTTTCGTAAACTCATCATCGTCTTCTTCGTCGGATGATGCGTCATTTTCGATAGGCTCTAGGTCCGAATCACTGGCTATTAAGTCCTCTTCGATAAAGAAATCGTCTTCGTCGTCAAATCCGAGTTCCGTCGCCGTTGGCTGGGTTTTTATCCCCTTTCCGAGTCCAAAGTCATCTTCCTCCGTTTCTGTGAATAAAATCGGACCATTTGTTGGTTGATCGTTTGACTTGTCATTATCAACGTCTTCCTCACTCTCGTCATCGCTAACTTCTTCTCCACGCATTCTCTTAAGTCTCTTCTCTTCGAGTTCTCTAAGCCTTCTAGACTCCTCCTCTACCTTTTCCTCGTCGGTCTTCGTACGATCTGTAGGTTGTGCTCTCCTATCCTGTGCCAATTGTCGCAGTCGAAGATCGTAATCACGCTCCATTCTCTCTTTCCCAGCAGCTGCAGATTCTGCTTCGTCGGCGGGTGCGCTTTCTGGTGCCTTTTTTGTGCTGAATAATAGATCGCGGAGGACTGGGAGTTCCATATTGAGTTCTTCGCGTAGATCCTCGTCGGCTTCTTTGACTGCTTGTCGTTCGGCTTTATAGAATTTTGACTTCGCAATAACTTCTTTCATAACCTCTTGTTTCGACTTTTTTCTTTCCGGCTGCCCTTCTTCACCATCGTCATCCTGGGCTTCGCTATCAAAGGGACGCATACGCTTCGAGCCACGATGTTCATCATCTGAGGCAGCTGCGTCAGACCCGGCCGAGATGTCATCTTCCTCAAAGTCATCCACCAGGTTAGAATCGTCAAACGATAATGATTTCCCAAGATGAGTTAGTCCTTCGGCGGGTTCGTCATCTTCAAGGTCAAAAACGGAGCTCTTATGAAGCTGCTTTTCCCTCACGAATCTTTCCCGCATCTTCTCTTCGGGTGCCATATGCGGATCATTCTCTCCGAAACGTCGATCGAGTATACCTCCTACTTTATGGCGACGATTAAGTTCGACAAGAAGGGTTTGACGTCGCTGTGAATATTTGTTAGCTGGCCATTGAATGCACGTCGCTTTCGTTTAGCAATTAGACTCACCCGTTCCTCGCCGAGAGACTTTGCCTCAGTAGGCCTTCCTTTGGCGGTAGTGTTGGGCGCTGGCCTATTTGTGGTTACTTGAAACTTGGGACCGCGAGCATTGTGCTTCAGGTCGAATGGATTGAATTCTTCTCGTATGCCCTCCAAGTCTGCCGCCTTTTGATATCTTCGATTGCTGGTTGCCTTCCCGTCTTGCGCATTCTTTTTTTTCTGTTTCTTTGATAATTGAGGGCCAATTACACCTTTCTCCCTCAAGGAAGCCTTTAGCCTTTTGAGTTGTGAACCAGCCATTGCGAGATTCCTAGGCGCATATGGCCGTACGTTGTAGATAGGTAATTGGAAATATTAGGTAGTTTTCACTGTTCAACTTTTTTACTTTTTTACCTTTTTTTTGTTGCAACTTGCAAGTCTCTTATCTTATCGCCCCACCTTTTATGCAACCCACTGCAGCTGTGCAGGTGGTCCCTGGACCCATTTGAATTTTGACCCGCAGGCTGCCTAGGTACCCAGGTACTTCTCGATGCTGCTTGCTGCTGCCCCACTTCCAAATGAATATTTAATTCTTCCTTCGAATCTCTCCCTCTTCCTTTTTTTCTCTTCTTTTCTTCTTCATACTTACCTTGTCCGAAGAACCCTCGCTCAAGAATGAGGGTTCTTAAGGGGAGAAGCCTGCATTGCACAGCGCGGAGCTGACCCTCTTCTATTATCCCTCGTGGATCGTAGCGGGCGCAATTTTTGCTTTCTTCATCGTTTTCATTGTGGCCGGCGCCTGGACGCGTCGCTACGAAGAAGACAAATTGCAACCAAACCTTGTCACCGTAATTTTCAAAAACGTGTAAGGCACGGCTATATGCCAGTTTAATTGCTTGTAGTTTGGTGCCGTAGCTGTGATTTTTTTTTTATCTCTCGGTCGCGACTCTAGCTGAGGTGTACGCCCCCGAACAATTGGAATGAATATAATCCAAGTTTCGTAATGAAACGTACCAACCTAGGTAGTTATTAAGTAGTATTTTTGTAGATTTGAATATAGTTATCTACCTACTCTTGATGAAGATGTTTAGCCAGCTACACGGTAGAGATATGTACCTATATAGTTATGGTATGGTATAGTGATGTGATTATATGGTTTTACATGTCATTATCTCTCTCTCCCCTGCCGTTGTAGACATATATCAAGAGCAGCCTTGAACCTGCACAGTGTCACAAAAATTCAGGAAGACAACTTAAATATAGTATCATCTCAGTTTTGTACACTGATAATGGGCAAGCCAAACCAACCCCCTTTCTAGCGATGGGCAGTCCGCTTACCGCCTACTTGAGACGGCCCTCTCTTATTGACGCGAGTATATCGGGTAGACGACACCAGCCAGCAGCCGTACGTACCCCGTTTTTATGTGTTTTATAATGGTGCGTGGAGAGAGTCAACACGGCACCAGATCGCCATTAATGAATGGGGGGAAAATATTAAAAAAAGAGGGAATTGGTCCTTCCGATTCTTTCTCATATTCCAGTTTCTCTCCCTGCTCCCCTGGAATCCCTCCTTAGAAACGCCTACTCGCAAGTGTTTGCAAGGTAACAACGACAGCGCAGCTACCTGTTATACCGGTTAAGGAAAATATCCCAATGCCATGCCCCCCAAGCGATAACGACAACGAGGTTTACATTTAAACCTAAACCTCTCTTTGCTTTTTTTTTTCTCTTTTTTTCTTTTTCGGATATTCAAAGAACACACATTCTCGCAAGTCCTCCTCTCAATGATTCGTCAGCGTTAAAACGCTAAGAGCTGTCTCTTCGTTTGAGTCTTTGGCTGCTCGCAGGAAGCTGTTGCCCACGTCTCAGTCAACAACCCGCACATGACTTGTAGACAAACAGCCTCACCCTTAGAAGCAGTCATAAAAGATATCTTCGTCATAGCACATTAAAAGGTAGGTATTGTATATAAGTAGGAGCTTTGCAGCCCTCTTTAGTTGCGTAGGGAAAAGAACGCCGGATAACAGTACGGTTAAAGACGTGAGCCGGTCGGATCTTAGCGTCATATAATATATGGAAATGAGGGGATGAGGGGCAATATTTCAGGATAGTAAAAAACAGAGGTTATCAGTCGTCAGACTCTTGGTCGGTAGCAAGACTTTCGTCCCCGCATTCGGTGCTTGTAAGATCGCCATATCTGGCCTTGTATCGCTCAAGCTCTGCCAACTGGGCGGCAAGATTGTCGAGGACGACAGACATGGGCGTTCGGAGATCATCTAGCGAGCTTATCGGGCCGCTGCCCATGGCGATATGTCGCATTGCGAGTGTCGAGACGCAAGTCTAGTGGCAACCAGTTAGTAAATCCGTACAAGAAAAAAATAACAATCAGATTCGAGACACCTACCTCTATGCGGCTCACTTGATGTTCCATGAAGTTAAATAGGAATTGTTCCGTCATTTCACCACCACGTTGCTTCATACGCTCCAGTAGCTCGGTCTCCGGAGGCTGTAAGCCGCCGCTAGACATCTCTTCTAGAGAACTGCAAAGCATCTCTAGGCGTAAACTAACTCTCCACAGAGACCAGATGAAATCCGGATCGAATCCAAGATCGCTTCCGGGTTGAAGTATGGCAGGTTTCTCGGTAGAATCTGCCGTTGTCTGGGCATTGTTATGATATTCGATGCGACCAGCAAGGGCGTGTGGATAGAGAGAGTAAATACCCTCGGGGTTTTCTAAGCCTTTCAGCTTCCGCTCGCCCATATCCTTGACTTCGAATCCTTGTGAGCTTAGTGACTTCAGCTCCCTTCTAATTGCAGCAGACGTCGCATCATCGTCGAAAGTGTCACCATTACCAGCAGCCCCATTTCGCTCATGTTCCTGGTAGGTCTCGAGACAGCGTTGGATTTCGGAGATGAAATCAGTGGACACGGTAATCTGACCCCCATCGGCTACAGATGATATACGGGACGCTTTATTCACCATCGGGCCGAAGTAATCCATGCGGCGCGTAACAGGGTCAATTTCGGCTACTGGTTCACCAAAATGGATACCCATTCTGACCGATAGGCCTCTGAAAATAAGGACGTTGTCACTGTCGTACACCTCTTGGCAGGAAACAGAGTTTAAAATTTCCGAAGGCCAATCTGCCGTCAGTAGGTGTGTTTGAACGGCAAAACACCATAAGAGTGCTGAGGTGGCCGTAGGGAAAGAGACCATGAAGGCATCACCTTCGGTCTTGACTTCGTAGCCACCGATCCTGCGGAGTTGTCGTCGCATGATTTCGTTGTGAACCTTTATAGCAGACCTCATAGCAGACGGATACGTTTCCCACAAATTGGTCGAATTCTTGATATCAGTGAAAACGATAGACGGCTTCTCGGTAGGAGCAGGAACTTCAGCTTCGAGCCTATGCAGCGTAGAGTCTTGGACCTCGCCTTTGGCCTTCCTGCCTCGCTTGATAGGATACTGGAAATCGTCTGGTACGCCGGAGGGATATAGTGACATGCTCTGTCCTCTGTGTAAACGAGCTGACCGTTCCTGGCGCCGCTTAAGATCAGATACGCTGATCATCATGACCATGATTTTCCCAGTTGCACCGTACGCTATAGCAAGATCTCGTAGCTTGTGAGCAGCGCGCATAAGGTCACCTCGCTCCGACCGGGTGACGTCAACAACTAGGCCAGGAGTGAGATACTGCCATAATTCTTTTGTTGCGATTAATATTGTTTCATCGTGCGGCGTGATCGGCACTTGGAGAATATGGGGTGCTGCTTGTACGGCCGGCATTAAGTCAATATAACCAAAGGCACGAGAGACTTCAAGTAGATCATTCAACTTCCCTTGGCGCGATACCCAGCCTCCAGCATCACGGATTCGTTGACGCTCAGTCGGCTCCGCAGGGTCATGTTTCCGCGTGAGGATTTTGTGCACGCCGTCAGATTGAATGAGCATTGCTTGCGCATCGCCGACGTTGGCAACGTACAACTCTTGGCCTTGCAGATACGCCACTGTGGCCACCCCACCAGAATTGAGGTCTTCCTTGCTAAGGACAACCGACGCCGACGAGCCACGATGCGACATCAACGGTCTCTTTTCGCTGTGCTCGTTTGCCACGGTGACAAGGTCTTTATTTAGAGCAAGGAATGCACGTCTAAGCGCATCAACGGGCGTCTCGTTTTGGCGTGTCTTCAAAGCCTTCAGCTCCAGTGAGAAGATATGTCCAAAATTCTCGTGAAGGTACTTGGCGATCTTAGAGCCACCGCTAGACAACGCTTGCCCGTCAAACAAGCCTAAGAGCGTCTCTGAATCCGACGAGTTGAATCTTGGAACGACTAGATCAATGGTCGATAGGTGCTCGCTTCTACCTAGTGTATCAGCCATACCATATGGCAGGTGGCCAGCTAATGAACCCGAAGTTCTGACACGGCGGTCCTCGCTCTGATCTGGGATACTTGGTTGAGTAAGGGTGACATCCATCAATCCGAGCACACGCAGGTTCGTCAACCGACTAAAGTCGGTATATTGCTCGCGATTCTGTGGGCCTGGGCCGGTATTTGTCTGCTTGATTTCCAATCGTTTGTTTCCTGACAAGTTGAGGAATCGCAAATTTGGGTTCAAATTCCAATTCCAGTCGTATGGCACGTTTGAAATATTGTACTTCAGAGAATTGTTTCCGCAATCCAACACGGCCAGCTTTTTGGCGCGGGAAATATCTGCGGGGAGGTTTGTGAATTTGTTGTTGTTAATGTGAAGCACCTGAAGCAAGCTGTATTCTTCTAGATCATCGACCGGTAAGCTTGTTAGGTCATTGCCTGACAGGTAAAGCTCTACGAGCTGGGGCCAATTCTTGATACACCGTTGTGGCATGTCGTTAAGGTCGTTGTAGGATAAATTAAGGACGCGCAGTTCCGACAACAGTGTGATCTGCTCGAACACCTCGTCATCAAGCTGGTTATCAGCAAGACATAGGTTTCTCAATGAACCGGCAAAAGTGTTAGTTAACCGGCTGGAAAGTCCCGAATCTTTTCTCGAACCCGCTGCAGGAGTCACGGACCCATTAACACTGCTACTGGCCGTTGTGCTTCGCGAAAGGACCGAAGTTTTCCGCCCGCCTTTTCCGTACACTGAGACAACAGAATTCTTTCGGTCCGAAGAAGGAACGGGTGAAGGTCCGACACTCAGCAATGTGCTCGATGAGTGACTTGGCTGACGAGATTTATCAGCGATAAGATCTTCAGAGCTGGATGTCGAAGATAGGAGTCCGGTGGACGGCTTATTGCTAGGAGCAGGCGATCCTGAAGAATCCCCTGGCATCTGGGGCGGGCGTGAAGCGGGCTTCGGGAAATTGTCCAGCACGTTTGAGGAGGCATTAAGCGTTTCCAGCTTGTTCGCCCACCATAATTCCATTGGCAACTTCCTAATATTGTTCCCTCTGACATCCAGTATTCTCAGTTCGTTTAAACACCCGATTTCTGGGGGTAGCTCGCCAACCGAATTGTGGGCTATACTAAAATGTTCTAGCCTTCTCAAGTTGCCAATGGTATTGGGGAGCGAGACGAAGTAGTTGCGGTCCAGGACAAGCCTCTCCAAGTTGACCATGTTGTTGAACGAGCCGTCGATGCTGGCAAGTTGCGCACTTGACAAATTGAGCATCTTAAGGGTTAGAACAGGACTCGTGATTTCAAACTTGGTAATGGGGTTAGAATTCAGCTTCAAGCTGCGGACTCGCTCAAAGCTTCCAACGAACTGGGAAATCATGTTGTGATCCGCGGATAGTATCTCTAGTTTAGGAAGTTCGGACACGACATCGATCGCGGTGAGCCCGTTATATTTAATATCCAACTCACGGAGGTTCACAAGCTCACTCAGCGTGGGCGGTAAGGAACCACAAAGTCGGTTATTAGTTATGACGAACTTTTCAAGACTTCGCAGCCTCCCGAGCTCGTTTGGAAGAGACGCGATTGAGTTGAAACTAACGTCGACGTCTACCAAGGTCTCCAGATTACACAAGAAAACCGGGAATTTATCCAGAAAATTGGAAGATAAATTCAAAGAGCGAAGAGATTTGAAAGCTCCAAACTCTTGGGGCAGGTGGTTCAGACGATTATTTGCCAGGCTAAGCTTTAACAACTTGGTAAGGTGCCCCAGCCCAGCATGATCCAGCTCCTCAAGGCAATTGTTCGACACATCAAGATATGTCAGACTACTCGCCCTGCCGATGCTTATGGGTAATTTTCGAGCTTCATTGTTAGAGAACTTGATATCACGCAGCTGGTGGCATGCTTGGATAAAGTCCCGGGGGAGGTCGAGAGAAAGATTCCTGGATAGGTTTAAAGAAATGATGTCGGCCGTTTTAGAGTAGAGTGTGATGGGAATTGTGATGAGGTTTCGTCCTGAAAGGTCAACATGGTTGAACTTTGTAGCCCTACCGAGCCCTAAGTCCTGCGGGCTCATTGTGAAGTGATTATCCCTCGCCGACAGGAATAAGAAACGGCATAAGTAGCCATTGTCTTCTCGGCCGATATCTTCAAGACGATCTTTTTCCTCATATCCCACTTGCTGAAGAAGCCGCTTCTGGATCAACAGCGGCTTCTCCGGAGCGGATAAAACTCGAGATAAATTATGCTTTCTCAACACGATATGGTAGTTTTCGAGACCTTCAGTGACGAATGTCTTCTTAACAACTTGAGTCATAACGTCGGCAACGGTGGAGTTCAGTGGCATCTGTACAGTAGCGAAGGTGCCATCGGCGCGAAACACTCGTATGCAGTGCGGATTCTGCTTCTCCTCAGGCTTTGGTTGAGGCCCAACTTCTTCCACTTCAGGAACAGGAGGCTCTTTCTCTTCTGCGGTACGACGGACAGCCCAGCTGTCTGGCGCATTCCAAGCCCCAGTTCCTATGCCTTGTGTTGGCTCCAAAGGCTCGTTCTCTGGTAGTAACATCGAAGGTTCCATGGGCGTCAAAGGGAGGGGCTGTGCTAATATACCTTCCATATCGTTCAGGTTTGTATCGAGAATGAATACATTGCCCTTGTCATTCCTATCGGTTGGGCCGATATGTTCGTCGGGGTCGTCATAGGCCTTGTGTGGACGGCCCTTCTTCGAGAAGGGGAATTTATTATTGAAGGTCGCTTGACGGGGGTTGGTTGGGCGCGTGTGAGGAGTTCCGATTTCCGTGGTAGGAAGAGCCTTGTCGTAAGGCGTCTGGCTCCCTTTAGATAAATCTATTCGGGATGATGACGTGACGAGTGAACGAGAAGAGCCAGGCATGCTCTTTAAACGGGATGCTTGAGAATCGTCTTTATGCTTGTGGCGTCGCAGGCGATCAAAGATACCCCGTTTCCCGGGAGCCCCCGGAGACGTTTGGCCGTCGATAGATGCGAGTCTACTGCCATTGCTATTGCTGCTTGGCGTGGGACTTTGGGCTCGGGACCGCGGCGCAGTCGTTGCGGAACCGCCCCTTTCCTTCATAGTTTGCATGTTTAAGACCGAATCTTCGCGACTGACAACCGGGCGTAAAGGCATTAGAGGATTGGGATCTTCGATGCTCTTGTGGTGACGGTGGGTAGATAAATGAACAATTGAGTGTCCCGAGCGAGAGGAAGACGAAGTTTTCGGCGGTATTTGTGTAAAACTTTCTCCCGTGTAGCGCTCCCTGTCCGGTCCAGTCAGTATATCACGAACAGGAGCTTCGCCGTATTTGGCGATATCATTGGCCTCTTGGTATAAAAATGGTACTACATCGCTTGAAGGCACCGGCGTGCGCGGTCGTGAGGAAGCGGGTGAAGGCTCTCTAGTGTGATCGGTAGCGTTCGAATCGTTCCTCCCGCGACGCGGTCGAGTGAAAGAGTAAGAGCGCTGATCTTTTTGATTTTGAGAGAGTGGAGGCGCTGGTAAGCTAGTTTCGGATGAATCGCGCCCAGGGAAATCCTCGCCGAAGAACCCCTGTAATTTCTTAAACCCCCCTCTACTTCCACTATTTTTGGAGCCCTGACTGCTAGCTGTAGTTATGCTGGCCGCCGAGGGTCGCCTATCATCCGTAAAATAGGCTGCATCGGGAGACTCATTACTTGACACTTGCGTAGGTCGCGAAGAACCTACTCTAAAGGCAGGCGAAAGTTGAGAGGTAGCGGAAACATTGTCGCTAGAATCATTGTAAAAGCTTGTCCCGAAACCAGTCGGAGACGAAGCTGCATTACTGCCGTTGACAGACATCCAAGGCGGTATATTATGTTGAGTATTCGGACTGGTTGGAGGATCTCGTTGGATTTGGGGAATACGACCATTAGCTGGATTTAAAACGGCAAGGTCGCGACGGTAGTCTGCAAGGTCACTCATGCGGCGATTATCGAGTAAGGAACTGCTAGATGCGGTTGAAGTTGGCGATAAAGCAAGGCGATGACCGGATGCTGTGGGTGAGACTTGAGACTCTTCGTTAAACGTCCTATAAATAAGGTAAGACGCATATAACGTTAGCTTAAAAACCTTGCTGCTAAGAATATGTTTGTAAACAAAGTTTTGGCCGAAGTTGTAGACAAAGCAACCCTTTCGCTAAACACTAAATAGACTACAGTCGACTCGGCTCCCCGTTGCTTGTCCTCGTAGCCTTTCGGACCAAAATGCAGTAAAGCCGACAACAGCTTTGCACAGGATTCGTGGGACCTAAGCAGTAGAGTGAAGAAAGAGTCTAGTCATGACGTACCTGATTTTGCCATAGTCGCTCGTTTTGATGGGCTTCGGGGTGGCCTTTGTCGAGGCTGAGGAGACCGAGACCGAGCGACTGGGAGCGGATGGTTTCAATGTGATATTGGAGTGACCACTGCTCGTACTCGCGAAGGAGGTAATGCGGCCATCATCCCTCGTCATTGTCATTGTCGCTTTCGCGTTGGTCCTCGCAGCTATCGTCAAAAAGGAGGCGCCATCAAAGAGGGGTAGGGTATGACATTTCCCTCTGAGCGTTATGGGCGTTAAGGTAGATCTTGATCGTGAAGTCAGGTACCATGTAAGGGTACCTATGTATGGGATGCCAGGTATGTGAGGTATGGTATGTATTGTATGTATCGTATATTCGTATATAAGTGGAGAGAGAATAAAATCAGGTAGAGTGGACGGAGAAGCGCAGCGTCCCCAAGTGCGCTACAGGCGACTGATATTCAAAAAGAGGATATGAGCTATGAATTATGAGTTAGGAGGTGGACAAGACAAGTAAGCAAAGTAGATACGGACTACCAAAGCCAAGATTGAGGGCTGAAAATGATTTGGTTTTTTTGGCAGAGGCAGACTACGTGACACAGTCTTTGCGAAACAGGGCGCAGTTTAAAGGCAGAGCAGGGCAAAGATGCTTGCCGCAACTACCTCATAACAATAACTTTAGGTAGGTACAATACAATACAACACCTACCTACAATACCTACAATGGTAATACCTACCTAGGTACCTTAGGTACCTAAACATTATGGAAGGTAACAGCCTATAACAGCCTACAGGTAACTGTAACTGCTACTGTAGCAGGGTTACTTGGTCCGGTTAGGTTAGTAAAGTGTCAGATTGAACTTAACTTAGAGAGAGGTAAGAGTCGAGTAAGAAAGTGGGTTCGGATGGTACGTACAACAGCAGCTACAACTTTCGGCAACTTTCCACTTGCTTGCCATTACTTACATTGATCACCCAACTTACAACTTTTACAATAATAAGGCCCATACCTTACCTCTACATATTATGGTATCCTTCATAGGTATCATATCACGTTGCTCAAAGAAGGCCAACTACTAGTACCAATTAATTCAGTGGGGCAATACCTAAAGCTCGACATTACTAATTCCTAATCTGTGCTTGTCATCCATCTCCAAACATCAATAGTCGTCTTAGCCGTCTTAGTCGTCTTATCATTATTGTTGTTACATGACTTCGAGAGTTAACGACACAACCTAGGCCCTTACTGTATAAGGCACTAAATATCGAAGTCGGATCTGCTTTGCGAAAAGTTATGGATTCCAAGACGATGATTGCTTAGGTCGCGTAGGACTTTGATAGCTGACCTTGGTAGCTGAATGGTGGTGGCTGAATACCTAGGTACCTAATCCATACCTAATCCGATTTGTTATAATTGTATAATTGTATGCGGCTTCTATATAATAATAGATACCAGGAGATCGGGACACCGGGATGCCGTCGAGATTCCATCTCTCTAATACTTACCTATGAGCAGCATACTTTATGTAGGTAGTATCGAAATGACTCGTCTGGTTTCTATTTGTTGATTTTAAAGGTCGGTCTCTTGCCGGCGGCAAGTTCCATTCAGATCGATGCACTGCGTAATCCAACCCATAACATTCAAGAATTTGTAGATAGTTATGCCCAACATTTATTAGTTAGCCCCCGATCACACCATTTCGCATACATATGGATTTTTTAAGTCAGCCTACATCTAAAAACTCAATACCACTTACGGATACCGAATCTTACCATACACATACAAGATAAATATACATAACTAGTACACCCTTACATCTAGATGTATATACCTATATATATATACCTTATATATCAACAAATCATATGAAATCTATTTCCCGAACCGATTTATTTTCGACTTGGCAATAGAGTGATATTTCGTGTTACCGCTTTCCTGTGGATCAGGCTACGGTAATACTCTTCTTTAATAAGCATGACTCGAGCAGTGAACCCCGTGACTCAAATTCGTGAGGCTCGTCGTTTCCAATATTATACGTTTGCCTAACCTATCAAAAGTACATAATATCTGAGATACCATGTGTACCTAAGGTACCTAGCTGCTTGCATATTTATAGATGAAACCTGAGGTTCATTTCAACTATAATTGATAGTAATATAAAGGTATGTAGCCTCAGGTACCTATCCCAAGTGACCTAAAGTAAAATACATGTACCTACCTATATTAGGTACAGGTAGGTACATACGTACGTAATTCAAGGCATGGCTCTTTGAATGTCTGTCCCAGGGCATTGGTGAAAGTCAAAAATGCGGGCGCAGGTGGCTCTGACCACTATATGATTGATGCTCCATCGGCTAACGTCCGCAAAACCGGGTTCATTGGCCCCACATACGCCGAGACCCCAGACCAAGTTTTAGCGCCGCTTCAGCATCCTTGCAACAAGCGCCAAAATAAAAAATCCCCTCCCCAAATAAACACTAAACACAGATAAAGTCATATATCGGAGGGAAGATTGCTCGCTTTCCTTCGGGTAACGTGACGCTCTCCATTTCGTAACTAATAACCATCCCAACATTAGCATTAGCAGCTGACCTAACTGTTCTGACTCTGATAACAGTGCGTAAGATATCATCTGTTTATTCTTTATTCCCCCCACCGACCCCGTTCCTCATACTTACAAGTATTGTACCTCCGTACATAAATAATATCTTCCATCATCAAGGGCTGCCCGTCTTAGTAGTGCTCATAATTATATAGAAGGTAACATCGGCTGCTGGGTAGCATTCGGTTTGGCAAGAAAGAAAAAAAGTCGACCTATCATTTAACGCTATGATCCAAGATGGGAGCAAAAGAAATTGGATTCGTCTTTGTGGTCCGTATTCCATGGGGTGATGCCTCCTAAGGACTGGTTCGGAATCTCCCCTTAAACCTGGTCTACCTTGCAGGAGGCCTATCAAATTTATTTACAAAGTAGAAGTAATACTGCAATACTAGAATCGACGTATGCCCAAGGTGTTTGTTCACGTAGGGTTAGGTTAGGTTCGGTTCGGTCAAGTGCGATATCTACAACATTGAAGTAAGTAGTACTACTCCATGGGCGACATTGTCACCCCCATACATAGTATGTACTATACTAAGCCGGACCGACAGCCTGCATGTTCTTATACTGCTGCCGCAAGTTCCCGCGCTCGCACATGCATCGTTGATGCATGCAGCATTACTATATCTGTCCAAACCCCTCTATTAGCTTCGATATCTTCGGTATTTGATGCACGATCTATGTCATTGTGTAAGGTATGTAGTGTTATGAGAACTAGTATGGATAATGTCATAAGCCCAATCGGAGCTTATGGTTGCTAGAATATCAGGCTATAGAGTGACAGCCTTACACGTATTCATTCAGATGAACCGATATGCTTGTCTATCTTGAACGTAGGTTCTCCAATTACTTTTGACATCCTACTATGAGATTTCCTCTTCGTCGCTGATGCCAACAACAACATCCCCAGAGTCTTCATATAGGAGCTCTCCGACTTCGATACTCTCCAGCATGATACTCCGCGCATCTTCTTCTGAGACGCTCATGTCTTCCATAATCAGACGAACCGCTAACTCGGGTACTAGTACTGCTTGAACATATCCGGTATAACCTCTAGCGGAGACGAGTCTATCTTCAACCGCGCGCTTTCGAACAACGGATGACAGATTCCGTATGATATATTCCGTCATAGCGCGGAGTCCACGCGGTCCGTAATAGCCTGGTGTGAAGCTGGCGTCGGTCTTTAGTAATGTCCGATTCTTTCCTGCTTCGACGTTTTCTTGCAACACTCCACGATAATATGATCGTCTAGTGCCTTCTAAGATTCCTTTCAACAACTCTTGGTGCGTATCTAATCGTTTCTCAAGCGTCATCCAATTAATAGTAGGATATCCTTTCCTAGACCTAGAGTCCAACGCTGTCCGCCGCTTGTGCAAACGGCAGAATGCTGTTTGCTTCTTTATGTTCATTCTGCCATGGTCTGAATGCTTCGCCAGGAGCTCAGCGTCGACCACTTCGTGACACATAGGACATCTTGGCGTGATAACTGGACTTTGCATATTGACATCATCTGCTTCGTCATCGGAGCTCTTACTCTCAAGCACAGTAAGGACCTTATCGTCGCTGCCGTCCAAATCGTCCAGGTCGTCTAAAGAATGTAGTTTAAAAGCTGGTCTCTGGGAGTATTCATCTACCACAGATTCCCGAGGAGACTTTCGTTTTTTAAATTTAGATCCGTGTAACTTCTTTGACCTACTAGGCGGCAAACCTGACTGTGCTTCTGCGATTTCGTCCGATTCTTCGTCTAAATTATGGATCTTAAATTTGCTTTTCGGCGGTGATTCGTCTGATGATACACACCGATGCTTGAAATTGGATTTCTTGGAGTCTTGAATTGGACTAGAACCTGGCAAGGGTTGTGGCATGATGAAACTGTTAGAGGGCTTTGTTTTCTCCGGGCTGATGGTCTCGGGTTTTTTAAACCGCTTTCTTGGAAGAGGGCTAGTGTCCTCAGGGTTTGGGCTGGCCTCATCCTGTTTGGGTTTTTTGCCTGGGTGACCTTGTACTTTAGTAAGAAAACATAAAGTTAGTATGATATACTCCTAGTAGGGTATGCGGACTAACTCTTGCGCTTTACCGAGGATTTAGGCTTCGAACTGTTTGATGTACCATAGGTTATAGCAGGCTTGGAGTTGGTTGACGTGTTCCTTTTCGGAAAGCCATACCTGTTCAATAAATGACTAATATCTTCTGAAGCAACGTCTTGAGCTGATCTCTTCGAACCAGCCGAGCTAGATGGCGTTTCCTTTTGTGAGCCACTTGGGAAGTCTTTTGATTGGGATGATACTTTCGACTTCTCCTTGGTATGTCCGCGTAAATGGCTCTCCTGAAGAGATGACAGACTAGTGGTAAAAGTTGTTGGTCTTATATCTTTACAGCGGCTGTCGTTCTCATCAGAATCAGAGTCATGCTGGTAATCTGCTTCCTCATCACTGCTCAGGGGCGGTGCCGTAATGGATTCGGGTTCTCGAATATTTCTGAGCCCATTCATTCTTGAGGCCGGTATGTTGCTCCTAACATTGTCAGATTCTGATCTGTAAGGCTGAGTCTCTCGATTTCCGATAATGTTTAAGAGATGAGGTGGTTTCTGACGTCTACTTAACCCAACAATACGGGCTTGTATTTTCTGACGGGTTTCACCCGGTACAATGACCGGCATTCTTTAAAGCCTTTATTGCCGAAACCAAGCACTGTTTGTATGTGATAGACACAAATAATATGCAATAGGGCTGAGTGATTGCTTTGTGCTAAGAAACACGTATACATACATACGAGTTTTGAAGCAAATAATTGTAAGTAGGCTTAAGTTGAAAGTCCTTAGGGCTGAGAGGCTGAGACGCTGAGAAGCTGAGAAAAGGACAGCCACAGACAAAAAAAAAGTGATTCATGTGCCTCATGCACTGGGCACCGAAGGAATTGCTCTGGTAAGACTGTTAGTCACTAGTGAAACAACGAAATGATGAGGAACACTTGAAGTAGACGCACTGGTAATCAATCACGGGTTTTTATTCTGTTCTGTGTTGTTATGCATCTTTAGGCGGTCCAATTGATGGGCAATTGATTAACGTTTAACATTTGCTGGAAATGCACGAAGTCCGGTATCCGTAGCAATTTTGACGACGGTTAGGTACCTTGAAGTACATAAGCTTAGAGCAAGAACGACGCGTTTAGACTTTAGAGACGCGTTGCACAGGCTGGACAACTTGTGTACATACATAGGTAGGCAGAAACATATAGTGGACCCACAAATTAGCCACACATGTTACGATGCATGTACTTCAAACGTACTTACCTCCTTTGAAACTCAAAACTTAAAGAGCTCCAGGGCTATGAGGTACTTAGATACGTACCAACATGTATGTACCTATTCTCATCTTCCAACTTCACATTTTATTTGCTCTTTCACTCGTTTGTCACATTCTCTAACTTTACAGCTTTCCCTAATACCAAACCCCCTTAATCTTTGACCTCTATTCCTTGAGTGTTAAAATTTCAAGGGCTAGTAATTTGACCAATTGGAGCTTGTGAAAGTTAAAAGTTTCGACCTGCAATATGGCGTTGAATAGGAAATATGCTGCATTGCCAGATCTAGTATGTTCAGATGCCCAAGTCCAGCAGCTATGTTGTATTAATCGACATCTAGGACTCTGCACCCGACATCTACGAAACTCCCGAGTTGACGGACGATAACTCTACAATTCCTGTAAGGATATGTCCATACTCCTAGTCCCGCTCGCCTCGTTCTAAACTCCCTTCCAGACTACTGCAGGTCGATCGCAGTCGGAAAACGAATTCGACGAAGATGATGACGACGACGATATTCACGAAATCTCTCATTCGCGACTTCGGATAGATCAGGCTCGATCTCGGTTTTTACCTGCGCAGGTCGATGCTCGAGACGTGGACTTTTCTGATCGGCTGAATGGAAAGCGGAAATCGTATAAAACCTCGAGTCGAAGACAACGAGTTCTCGAAGATGGTACCGAACAAATTGGCGACTTGAGCGACGAAGAAGGAGGCGAAGACCTACAGAGAAAGATTGCACGGCTAAAGCGAGAGATAGAGGAAGCTAAAGAAGAATACAACAAACGGAAGTCAGAGTCGACGGAAGCTCTACCAGACCAAGATATCGACCTTGTCTCCTTAAGCCAGGCATTGGAAGAAATTTCGACTATTCCGGAAAGAGCAATAGCAACCAGAGATCGCCCAGCAACAGTCACGAGCGATAAAACGACGGGTGAGAGCCAAATGCCCACCCGGTCACCGTTAGACGAGGCAACGTACACTGTTACCTATGCCCCAAGTTACGAGCAAAGTCATGCGCTTGCAAAAGCCGCCGACTTCGACCGGCGACTGGTAATGCTCGAAAAAGCCATTGGTATTACTTCCTCGGCTATGCCTGAACTAGAAAGAAATGGTCTTCCTCGTGCTATCATGCCTACCCTGGATACGCTTCAGAACCAGATCTTGACGTTGTCCGAAGCGTCCACCTCATCTCTCGATGGCATTAGCCGTCGGGTAAGGACGTTAATCCAGGAGGCGGAGCAACTAGAAAAGTCAAGAAGGGCTGCCAAGGCTGCTCAGGATTCCCTTGCATCTTCAGGTGGTTCTCCGGTTGAAGCTGATAATTCAGAGCAAACAGCCAAGATAAACGCTCTCTATGGGACACTGCCGACGATCGAAAGCTTGACACCTCTTCTACCTCCACTGCTAGATCGACTTCGCTCACTACGAGCTATTCATGCAGATGCGGCGACAGCTAATGAAACGCTCGAGCGTATCGAACGATCGCAGAGCGAGATGGCTGCCGATATTAAGCAGTGGAGAGAAGGCCTAGAAAAGATTGAAGCAGTCATGGGAGAAGGGGGTGCGACTATGACGACGAATATGAAGGTGGTAGAGGGGTGGGTAAAAGATCTAGAGGCCAAGGTGGCTGGATTGTCTCAATAACGACGATACTAGTATACCTTCTTTGTTATTTACATAAGCCATGATACCCTATTATACTTTCTAAAGGGAAAACAAGTATGAATGCTCTGGTGATCCCAGGCACTTGGTCGAATAATACACTACCAATCCTGACCTAACACTGTCTTCAAGTCGAAAATCCCCTATTTATTTTGCAAATAACGGTTAACTTTGATCATGCATATAAAAAGAAATATAATGTAGCCAAAGGCTTATCTAACTATCGAGTACCTTAGCTGCTTAGGTAGGTACCTATTCTTATCTATTATCGATAAATGGGGGTAGTAAGTTGGGTACGTACCGATATGGATGGTCCATGCGTTGTAACAGAAAAAAAAGCCCTACCCACAACTAAGAGCGGCTTAAGCGAGCCTACAATCTTTCTTGACCTAATCAAAAATTCCTGCCAACATTTGACAAATTTCCCATATCCCGCGACTAGGCAGCAAACCCCTTGCAAAACCTCAATCACAAGTACGAAAAAGCATCCCCGATCCCATTTGCGAAAACTCGGCCTAATCAACCACATAGATTGCAAAAATGGAGTCTTCTAAGCAGCCCGTCAAGCTTGTCAAGGTCACCCGCGTCCTGGGCCGAACCGGTACGATCCCTATCACGGCATTCGCGCAATCCGAAAGATGCGACATTGCAGATTGAGCGGACAGGAGCTGACGGGATACAGGTTCTCGCGGTGGTGTTACCCAAGTCCGTGTCGAATTCATGGACGACCAGACCCGAAGCATCATCCGAAATGTCAAGGGACCCGGTACGCAAAACCCGCGAGATTTCTTTTATATATATATAACTGGGCGCATGCATATTCGACGGT
This sequence comes from Daldinia caldariorum, assembly GCF_022478825.1. Taxonomy (NCBI): domain Eukaryota; kingdom Fungi; phylum Ascomycota; class Sordariomycetes; order Xylariales; family Hypoxylaceae; genus Daldinia; species Daldinia caldariorum. The sequence continues at coordinate 1,025,054 of NW_025953040.1, read as the reverse complement.
GACTAACGAAAATTAAACTATATAGTTCGTGAGGACGACATCCTCTGCCTACTCGAGTCCGAGCGTGAGGCCCGACGATTACGATAAAAGAATGGGATTTTCCTTTGGGAGGAGTTGCGAGCAGGAGGATCGGGATTTTATTGCTAGTTTAAGATCTCAAGACTAGGTTACCTAAGGTACGGTCGAAGATCAGTGGCATCATACAGGATTCGCGGTCAAGATTCCTTTTGTTAACAGGAGTCGCCGGATTATGATGGGCATTCTGCATTGCGAATAAAGCAAGAATTCATACCCCGACCATTTCGACAATTGTCATTACATCTCTGGCGTGATACGGCTATATTTGATTGTCTACGAATTGACATTTCTCATTTCCGCTGCCCAACGTGTTCCATTTCAAGTTGAAACGCTTCGAGGTTGCAAGTTGTTTCGATAACAGAAAGAGACTTGAATATATTGAGAAAAAACTGATAACTCACAGGAGCATACTGCTTACTAATCTCTTTACAGTAATTGCCCTTAGCTCAGAAACTTTTTTTTTTTTCTGGTTTTTCTGCGGCTAAGCTTCAAAAAGCTGCGATTTTTTTCTTTCTACTTTTTTTTTTCTTCCCACTTCAACCTCAAAACTTTCAACTTGGGTAAACAACCCAACCCCATTTGTAAATGGTAAGTTTATTTTCCCTCAGAAAAATATTATTGTTGAATGATGCATAAAATTAGCATGTATTACCTGATCATCACTGATGTTCTACCATATCACCAAGATCTCTGAATCAACATCCTTCCAATCATTTCTGTTACAGTATCTTTTAAGAATACACCAGCTAACGAAAATCCTAAAGATAGGTTCACGCTCCCTTACCTAATTAGAGTTCATTATGGGTGCTATCCCGAAGCCGCCGAAAGGCCATTTCAACGTCCTCTACTTCGCAAGTGCAAGCTCTTTCACCTCCAAAGAATTCGATACGTTTCCTGCACCACTTCCTCTGCAGAAACTGTTCGACGTGTTAGAAGAGAAATATAGTGGCATCAAAGACAAGATCCTCAGTTCGTGCTTAGTGACGGTCAATCTCAATTACGTCGATATCTCCGGGTCTGGCGGCGATGAGTCCCCCGAAAATGTAATCAAGGAGGGCGATGAGGTCGCTATCATTCCGCCCGTCAGCTCTGGCTGAAAAAAAAAGTGCAAGTGAAGATCAAATTCTATTGATATCGAAACTATCTTCTATGAAAAACAATTTCCCTGTGACTTAAGTTATGCTCTTGCTAGTTTCTTTGTTTCAGATGGTACCTAGTAATGGTTCCCGTTCGTGCCTTGATTCTGGAGCTTCTGCATCTGCTTGAACGCCAATCCTCACGCGTAGCCATTGTTCCCGAAGCTGGGCCCAACATCTCCAGTCCTACTCCTATGCCTTCCACCAACCCGGATTATTCCCTCTCCATACCATACCCTCTAATAAGTCTCTGGATCCCAAACACCGCCAGCGTCACGAGCAGCACAAAAAAACCAACGTGGATGCGACGGAAAGGAGCGAGGACAGCGTAATGCGGGCACACGTTCTCGTTCTACGCCGGCGCGAGGAATGGAATCCGTTTGGTATTGGGGACGCATGTCCAGGACTACGAGGATAGGTATTAGATACATACAAATAAGGCACCTAACCTACCTACTACCAAATGAGAAGTGGTTAACAATTAACTACCTTATTCTGCTTTTGAGTTCTGATTTTGAGAATCGGATGCGGGGAACGCAATTATCAGCCCACCATCAGCAGCGCTGCCAGTTAGGTGTTGAAAGAATCTTCAATTCCCAAACCTTTGGGTTGGGAGATGTATATCTCTAAAATATAGACAAATGGCAAACGACACATTCTAGTAACAGGCAATTAGATATCGAGGTAAATGGCATCATGTAGGGAGGTGGGTAGGTAGACATATGGCAGACATGTAAATATATATGCCTTTCCTACCCTTAGTATCTAGCTGGGTAGATACAGGTTGGTAAGAAGACATAGGGTCAACAATATTACCTACCTAAGGTTAGGTAGATATATCTTGTATCTAATATCTTGTCTTATTCTCTACCTAAGTAGTAATGCTGCATCTATGCTACAGAACTATCGAGATGCAAAACCTCGCACCATTTCATATCGTGTCGTAATCGCAGAAAGTTATACGTCGTTTCATACGAACGTTATGTTATCTACCAACCGAATTCGCCCACACTCTCCTTTTCTGTGTGCATCGTGGGCTAAGTCCCCTCAAGTCAAATCTCAAAACGAAAAACACCTCGTACCAACTCCTCAATCGCAGGATATCCATTTGCTGTGTACGAGACGAAATTATGAGGATTACTCTCCCTGCTCTTTCCGTACCATTCCTTGTCTTCGGCTAATTGTATAGATCCGGCCACTACTCGAACCAGGGGCCTATGCCTTAGACTTTATCGGCTTTCACCAACTACCATCGTCGTGCAATATGAGGGCGAGGCGCATTCTATGGGCCAGTCCCAAGCTGCATCAATAGCTCTCCAGCTTTATGGTTGGAATACTCGTATGCCTTGCAGCCGGGCGGAAAAGTGCCATTAGCCGCCCATAGGTCAATTAACGGTTGCATGGGCTCCAATTCCTGAGGCTTCAGCATATCAAGTGCGCAGGCTGTTAGCACGAAGTGGCTGAAACAGCTGTTCAACTGCTTTTCGAGATTCAGGTGGTAGAAAGGGTCAATGAAGTGCGCCCAGTACAGATGAGCATAGACCCGGAACATCTGTCTAAAGATGGTCTGGCAAACTTCCACGAAGTTCTCGGGGAATCCACTCGCCTTTCCAATCCAATCTTTGTCTTCGGGGTTAGACAGTTGCGAGAGCGGGGTCGTGGTGATGGATGGGTTATGCGCGTAAGAAACGCCGTTGGTATCGGTAGGGAAAATATTCGTGTCATCGATCTTTCCAGATATCCATCGCTGCATAAGCGTGATATACTCGTAGGCCGGTAACTCGACGGGTTCCCGCTTATAATTCAGCCACGTGAAAGAATGGTTCCTATATCTTGTGTTAGACATACCAAATCATTGCCCGCTGTTACGGGTATTCTACTCACGCGCCAGCCGACATTCGAGGACAAGTTTGAGGATTGCAGATTGTAGTGCCGTCTTCTTCTTTTTCGTGGATCACTCGTACGAAGTTCCAGAGGTTACGGTAGTGCTCGACCACTGAAACAGGTTAGGATCTTCTAACGGAGCTCATGAGGGATACGATGCCAAAGCTATTTACCTTGATGAGCAATCCATTCCCCCGGCTCGACGGTCTTCGGGCGGGCGCTCAAGGTCATAAAGTTACCCTTCACAATATGCTTCGCGTATTGCAGGTTTAGCCATAGGGGCATAGGCCGAGGCAGGTGATAAACGCTGAGAGGGTCATCGCCATTGACTCCTGCGTTACCGGAATCATCCATGCTGATATTTTGAGCTAGGGCTGGTGAGTTGGGAAGCGGAGGGATCTTTGGTGCTAGGCTAACGGGTGACTGGTTGCCTTGGGAGAGGTTGGTGGGAGAGATGGGTTGACCGCTGTTAGTTTGAACGGGGCTCTTGTTCTGACCTTGGGCCTTGCCCGAAGTTCCTCTCAATCGAGCGTTTCTGAAGGTGGGAAGTTAGCAACTATTCCTTTGTTGTGCGTCCGGTGCCCTTATATGGAGCTGACAAGAGACGGTGGGGAAGAACCAATGAGCTGCGTGAGGCGCCCCGGCCTTATATATATTTTGTATTTGGTGGGTAGGGGGAAGCCAGGTTTGACTTCATGATCTCAAGTCAGGTAATCCAACCTGGTAACTGGACAAGCCGACAAGCAAATATGAAACCGAGACAACGGTAGTAAGGGTAAGTAAGGGTAGTCTGGGTAGTTAAGGATAGTTAAGGATAAGTTAAGGGTAGTAAGAGAATAGCACTTGCATATCGAAGACCCAATAGACCCATAATAAGGGTCCAGGCTATTACTTTGCTCCATTATGAAATTGTATTTGTATTGGGAACCAACATTGGATCCAGGGTTGCTTTGCTGGCGCCTTTAGTCTTTCCCCATCTTAAGGGGAAAGGCGAAGGCATAGGGTCAAGAGTTTCCTCTAGAACAGGGGCTAGATTACCCACGATAGCCTTTTTTGGCTCGTACGAGCTTAAAAAGATCGTCTGAAAGAAACTTGTGTGTGGGTTTTGGTTTTGGTTTTTTTTCTTTTCTTAATGAATAAATTGTTTTTTTTTCCAACTTTGCACTGTGTTGAATATCGTTGGATATCGCGGGTGCGTCCCAAAACTATGACTTCAAAGTAGGAACGAACCCCCTGTTTTCTTGATCCATTGCTGAATATAAATATCATACCGACTCCTGCCATATAACATGTCCGGATTTGTATGACCCGAAAAGGTTTCTTGGTAGTCGGCATGCAGCATTGGGATCCGCATGAAGGAAGCCAAATTCTCCGGAATAGCCATCATAAACGGCTAGGTTCCAGTGACGTATGCAAGGCTATACAAGTCCAGCTGAACATGTACATTATGGTAGGATATAGCCAATTTCTTTTGGCTAGGGGGGAGGGGGGTATTTTCATAATAAACGAATAAATAGCCTAGGACATGCTCCTAGAATCAAAATAGGTGATCCTCTGCACGTGGCTTCTCTCTTTGTAACTTTTGTAACTTTTGAGTTGCGATACATGAGTCTGGAGAGGATAAATGGTCTTTAAGGGGCGAGGGTATCTTTTAAAAGAAATAGGACAAGCCTAAAAGGAAAGAGGAGGAAAAAATAAAAATAAAAAAAAATAAAAGAATGTACACTTACATCCCAGAAAATAGATTAGACATGATCACTTGAGAGCCGCCCAGGTCGGGTACCGATGGAATGCAGATATTATGAACGAACGTAGCCGGTCGGCGATACGCAAGAAAGTGAAGAAAACTGAGCAGCAAAGGTCGGTCTTTAGTCTGCTAAGAAAATGAAGGGAATCGCCGACCGAAGACACAATAAAAGAATTAGCGAGGCTTCATGAAGAAAAGGGGCAGAAGGGATGTGACATGACAGTGACTTTGCGATGTGAGGAAGTTTCCCACATCGATTCCATCCAATAATATTTTAACGTCTCCAGCCGTTTCAGGAGATGCTTGTCTACAATAGCGCCCAACGCTAGTCCCCCTTTGGCTGCATCATATTTATCGATAAGACATTTTTAATTCGAATTGATAAATATGTACCTATTGTTACAAGCATTTCTCTTCACAGTGCGATTTAAGTAGATGCCCGTTTGAAGGTTAGACAGGCAGGCAGGTACATACATAGGATTTACATTTACATATACTTTGGGAGGTACCTACTTCAATTTCATCCACTCTACGGTCTATCAGATCGCGACTTCAATCCTAAACCCTCCAATTGCATCATTTCCACATCTGCGCAACCTTTCTCTCGGCGTCCCGATAATTCATACAATCCTCAAACTACACACAAATATTCATCATGTCCGACTCCGAAGATGGAGGTGACCTCTTCGGCGACGAGGGCGGAGCTTCGTTCCTAGATCAAGTGCTTAGTGATCAAGATCTGGCTTCGGAACAAGATGAAGGCAACGAGCGCGATGAGGATCGTGACGATGATGATGACGATCATCACGATCGTAGCCGAGACCGTGACGACGATCCAGACGAGAATCAAGAGGTCAAGATGAAGCGCATCATGGGCGTCACAGTTCATCGACACAGGATCCCACGAACCGCTAAGGATGGCACCGGTTTGGTATGTTTTAATTTACCTTAACTGCGATTTTAGTATTCTTCTGACCGATGCTAGTTGCAAACGATGAAAGTTCCTTCCTTTATCAAGCTACAAGCTGAAGAATACAAACCCGACGCGTTCGAGGCGACCGAGTGGGACATCCAGAACGCGCGCTCCGAGCAGCGCAAAAACGTCGTTCGCTTCCAGCGAGACCCCGAGACCAGCGAGCTGAAAAGCAATGCTAATATATACCGCTGGAGTGATGGGTCCCTCACCATGTCCGTTGGAGGAGACCACTACGAGATACAGAAAAAGGCGATGGCTCCCGCGGCTGACAAGCCGTATTACGAAGAGCGAGATGATGCCCACTACTATGTCGCAGCAGCGCACTTTACGAGCGAATTATTTATGACTGTGGGCCACGTGTCCGAACAATATTCCTTGAAGCTTCCCTCAAACTTGAAGGATGAAGCTTTACTTAAATTTAGCCGTGACATGGAAGCTGCTCAGCGCGCAAGAAGACAAGGTAGCGATATGATCATTACAACTACAAAAGACCCTGAACTACAGAAGAGGGAAGCGGAGCTAGCCGAGAAGGAGCGTATGAAAGCACAGCGACGACGGGAAAATGCAGCTGCCCGACTTGATGGACGAGCGGGAGGCTATAGGAGCGGAGGACTTTCTATCGGCGACCTAGAAGGTGGCCGCAGAACCGGCGGCTCCCGCAAGAGAGGTGCCCAAGGCTCGTCAAAGGGCAAGCGACGCCGACCAGAATACGATTCAGATGATGACTTCCCTTCGGGCGGGGGTCGTCAAAATGAGTATGATCGCGAAGACGACTTCATTGCCCCTAGTGATGACGAGGAAGAAGGAAACGAGGACGAGGATGATGAAGACATTCTGGACGACGAAGAGGAGGAAGAGGTCCCCAGAAAGAAGCGCCAGAGGACGGCCGATGCCGAAGATGCTGATGCCGACGCTGATGCCGACCTGGACGACATAGATGCGCCAGCTGAGTCTTCGCACCGACGAAGGCGCCACATCATTGACGAGGATGACGATGACGAGTAAATTTGGTTTTGGGGGTTTAATTTACCGGGAACAAGTCCCTGCCGTCTGTATTATACTCAGTGGCCATCCCTATAGCATTTGCTCGCACGCGATGATTGCGGTGTTGGCATGTGCGGAAACTCGATGGCTCAGAAAGTTGATTAAGACAATAGGATAGTATATTCCTATACTAATACAGCATCGCGATGATTCATGGATTGGTATGGTTAGATACTCAAAAATACGATTGGTAGAAGAGAACCACTTAATGTGGTATACACTCACTGTGCATTTGACACTATTATGAGTATACCCATAAGGTTCTCCTGTCTATCTTCTCTTTTCGACGTACGTACCTACCAAAGGTCGCTTGGTACCTGTCTATATCATGTGCTTTTCTGTCGACTTGTCTCCATTTGTATCTTACCTGTCTAGAATCTGACACGAGGATGGTCGTAGAGAAATTGACTGATACAATTCCACAGCTTAACTAACATAGGCAAGTCAGACATTGTACTCACGCCTGTATATTATGTCCAATTCGCAAAATGAAAAGTCTGGCTTTCTATAAGGGATGCTAAAGAAAAGTGTGCAGTGTAAGGAAGTCCACCACCCTGGGATATCGCGTTAGGAGGTAGCAATCAACGAAATATAAGTCTAGCCGCTAAGTTAAAAGCACCTGCTACTTATTCCTTCTATGGTATTTTTCTGTAGCAAGAGGCTCCGTTGATAAGATTTATATAGTTATAAAAAACAGCCATTTATGGCGTTTGTGTCAACACAGGTTTCTCAATGTGATGCTGTGTTTCTCCAGTTTGAGAAATATGAGTCCGCCCTTTGGGTTAAAAGATTTAATACGATGTATAAGGCACCGGGTTATAAGGTAGCATTGAGGTAGAGGCATAGCTTGTACATAAAGTCAAATTTGTAACAATCTGTTAACAATAGCAACGTTTCCAGGATGAAGTCTACCTTATAATACCATGTTAACTTTAATATCACTGATCGATATACTCATTTTGATAACGTACATAACCCCTTGACTTGCGATATAAACAGCATGAACTAGCTACTTGTTTCTAAATCAAATCGTTAACTAACATCTACTTCTATCTCTTGTGTAGTAAGGATAGGGGGTCGAAAGAGACGAGGAAGTGGTTCCTGTAGACGAACAGGTGATGACAGCTGCCAACATAGGGAATATGCTCTTTCACATGCAAAGTTGATAAGCACCGATTTCCCGATTTTATTAGAACACATGAGCTTTTGGTCTTAGCAGCAGCCTTGTTAGCTCGGTTCTCGTGAGTCGTGAGCCCCGGCGCGTCGTACAAATCTAATAAAACCCGGGGAATCAAATAACTACTTAGGTACCTCATACCTAACCTAACGTAACGTTCATTCCAACTTCCAAATGTTGGTTACTCTCGTCGATTTCTCAACTTTACCCTCGCCTTGTCGCTTCGTCGCGACTTATAATGGCGGGTGCTGTTTTCCTTTAGTCTCAGCTTCTACGGATCCATAGACTATAAGTTACCTCATAGTTTGTGCTCCTACGCGCCCTTATTAACGGCGTCGATCTTCTATCGCCGATGATCCCGGCCGACGCGAATATTATGAGATAATGCTGTCGATTTTCGAGATACCCGTAGCCGTACTTTCCCTATTTCTGGAGGTCTTTCTATTTTGGTATAGAGTGAGTATTGAATCGTATTAAATCGTGCAATAAAAATACCCGTTGAACCGCACTCAGACTTACACAGGTCTTCTTATATTAGAAACTTTGGGGAAGATGGACGTCGAAAAGCCTGATGGACGAATGGCTCGACGCGTTGAGAAATGCGGTAACATACGAGGACTGGGAGCATGCAGCATTACAGCTGGATAACCTTAAGGAATTAAATCTCTGGTATGGTCTGCTATAGTAAACCAAAGCATGTGTCCAAGGGAGACTGACATCAACGCTCTCGTAGGCGTAACAACCCCGCGTCTCATTACTATGATTGGATCCTCATCAACAATCGTCTCGATAGTATCGCTGAAGCTCGCGATAATAATGATCTGCAGTCGCTTCTCGATCTTGTACGCTCTGGCCTGGTTCGCAACCTCGGAAACATCACGACACCGAGGCTATACAACCGCGCCTTCGCCGGAACGAAGTACCTGATCGAAGAGTACATTGCGCAAGTTGCTGGGGCTATCAACGACATCAGCCAGGGCGTTGTTACGCCCCCTGATAATAAGTACAATCCCACGCATACCCTCACGACCCAACGAAAGCTCGATTTTCTACACGACTCGAGACAGGCCTTCGGTCGAAGTACTCTGGTGCTACAAGGCGGTGCTATATTTGGACTGTGTCATCTAGGAGTCGTCAAGGCATTATTCTTACGGGGATTACTACCGCGCATCATCACGGGTACCGCGACCGGCGCGCTCATTGCAAGTCTAGTAGCTATCCATACTGAAGACGAGCTTCCCCAAGTGCTGAGGGGAGAAGGTATTGACTTATCGGCCTTCGTGACGCATATGCAACAACTGCATGATGATAAGTACAGCTGGAGCTGGGCACCATCCTTTAGTACGTTGTTGCGGAGGATTATGAGGTTTTGGCGCGAAGGCTACTTCCTCGATGTTAATGTCTTAGAGGAATGTGTCAAGGATAACCTTGGAGACCTAACGTTCGAGGAAGCATATCACAGAAGCAAACGTGTCTTGAATATCACAGTGGCTACGGCAGAACAAGAGGGAAGTCATGCGTTGCTAAACTATATTACGGCGCCCAATGTGGTACGTCTCTGAATCCTTGGTCTCTCATTATAATTCCTTGGCGTGGCTTGAGAAAAGAAAAGTAGCAAATCATATATAGGTGTGCTGACGAGGCATTTTAGCTGATTCGGACCGCGGCAGTCGCATCTAACGCGTCAACTCCGTCACTCTACGGAAGCCGTCGGACGACTGTGCTATGCAAAGATGTAAATGGTAGAATCGTGCCTTGGGCGCCAGCAAATGCCTTCCGTTCAGGTACACATGCATCGGCCAAGGATCACAAATCGCCGCTGTCGCGTGTTGCTCAGCTCTTCAACGTCAACCACTTCATAATTAGCCAAGCTCGGCCTTACCTTATCCCCTTTCTTGAATCGGACATGCATGGCCCATCGCTCTTCACGGCTCGGTATAAGCGCGCGCGGGTGACTGGCCACCTGTTCAGAGTAGTCGGCTTGGAGATTCGCCACCGTCTACATCAGTTAGACACGCTTGGCCTGCTGCCGGCCGGCATCCGCAAGTTCTTGGTAGATGAGGAAGTCCCGTCGGGATCGAGTATGACCCTCGTGCCTGACGTAACAGCGCGGGACTTCGTACGCCTACTCGAAATCCCAACACGCGAGACTATAGACTACTGGATACTGCGCGGGGAGCGCAGCGTGTGGCCGGCAGTTTGCGCGCTAACCGTCAGATGCGCAGTTGAGCACGAGATCGAGATCGCATACCAACACGCACGCAGCTTGAAAGCCGGGGGTCTGAGGCGAAGGGCGAGCACGGGGGGTATACCACCGCCGACAGGCCCCATTGACGCGAAGACGATTGCGCCTGGTGTGCTACCACGATCCGAAGGAGTTTCGAAGAACGCGGCTGCAGACTAAGGAACCTCGCGCGATCCCTGCCTGCAGCTCACAGTGGCCGAGAGGACGAGTACGAGCTGGCTGAGACTTGGGTGCAGCAGCAGTAGTTCGGTTGACCGAGGAAAAAAAAAAAAAAGGGGATGGAACAAAAAGTGCCAAGTCTGCCTTGAGGCGCTGATGCAACTAGCACACGGGCAAGGTAAGTCATCTGAAAAGATGCTGGCGGAATGCGGTATGCGTCCCAGCGGCGCAGAATGTCTGTGCCGGAAATAAAAGGGGAGGAAAGGGTGGTGGTTCCTCGGGCAGCAGCAGCAGCAGCAAGAGGAGGAGGAGCAAGAGGTGGAGTCAACAAGCAGCAAGCTTCGGCTGTAGGTGAAATGAATACAAATCAAAGACTACGACAAACGGAAATATAGACGCATCGATTGGTAGACTCGGTGCTGGCTTGCTGCATGGGTACGCCATGGGTACGCCATGGGTACGCACGCCGCGCAGAACTAAGAGGCGCATGTAGCTTTAGATTAGGTTAGGTGCCTCATATCCTAAATGCATAGAAACCAAAAAGAAACAAGAACAAGGGCCAGGATAATTTTCGAGAAGCTTGCCGTTTCTGACGTGGCTTGGCCTTGGAGGTGTGTACACTAGGTACACACACACTTGGTCTACGTGCGTATGGCGTACCTGAGCGTGTGTAGGTAGTATTGTGTGTGTGTGTGTGTGTGCGTGTGTGTGTTAGGGGTGGCGAGGTCAAGCGCCAAGTACCTACCTACCTACCTCTCTGCCCAAAACAGATAGCCTACTACTACTACTACTACTACTTCTACTATGTAGGTACCTACGTAGAAGGCTTGGGTTCCGTTCCTAGTCGCGGGCGGCGGCGAGACTTGCTTTCGTTTTCTCTTTCTTTTTCTTCCTTTTCTTCTTCCAATCCTTCTTTTTTGATGAAGTGTGTCGTCGCACAAATGTGAGTGGATATGCGGGATGGGGGTTGCGTGACCACACCCGCGGAATGGGGGAGATGGATGAGTGGATGGGTGGACGTGGGTGTGATGGGATACGGGACATGTCACTGGTTCACGCAGAGCCTCACGAAACCAGGCTATTGCTTTGGATTGGAAGGCTACTCGTTCTAGCGGTGAGTGTTGATAATGAGGAAGGGAGACTACCTAGAGGGAAGGAGAGGAGACTAGACGGGATGGATGTTTGGATGGGTGGTTGTGCTGCTGGGAATGAATGGGATGGAGACAGCTACGTAGTTTCGGTTGGTCAGGTAGTCGCCGTATAGTCACTGTATGGCGTTAGTTCTAACTTCTAAGACATGCATAGAAGCCACCCTGATGCAACGTATTTACCTACATCGCGCCCAGATAGATAGTTAACTGCATGGCACAGAGCGAGATTGCCTCACTAGGTAACGGATGAACTCGACGGGGTTATGTTTTAAATTTTTTTTCTTCTTCATACTTACCTAGGTACACAGGTGGGATGGGATGGACGCATGGATGATTGGGCCCGAATGGCCATGTCTCTCTCGTCTTTGCAACTTGGCTTATTGGGCCCCTGGCGAGGAAGGGTTGCAGCGAAGTCGCGGGCTCCGCCTGGCGTCTCTCCCTTCGTGTCTGCCGGGCGTCCAGCCTCAGCTGAAGGAATCTTTCGAGAAGAATGCCCGTTTTGGAAATTGCGTGCATTTGTTATCCTGTGACCCCATTAATCTTTGGTATTCTCCACAGGCAAGGTAAGTAATGAGATGCGAGGGGTAGGTAAGGGGGAAAGTAGTAGTGGTGTACCTGTACTATGTATGTAAAATCTGGGATCCGTAGGTTGCCTCCCTCTTGAACACGACTAGCCGTCGTTTACCCGTTACTTGCTTACCTGCTTATCTCACCTCGCTGTCTACATGATGATTGCGTGCAAGGAATATATCCTATTCGACATACTGATCTTGGGATTGGAGTCGGATTGCCTGATGGAGAAGCTGGGGAGCAGAGTGGAGAGGTGATATCGCAGAAGAATCTTACCTAAGGGCGGGTTCGGACATGACGATGCTTTGCGTGGTAGCATTGGATAGCAAGTACCTAGGCGATTTTCAGGATTCGATAAATTTCAAGAGGCGAGCGAGGTTAATCCTCGGCGCTTTACGTGCATCGCAGATGCGCAATTAAACTTTCCATGTCGTCGTACATCATGGGCTGCAGGTTGGGTCCTTTGGAAAGCGATCAGCTGCACATCCAAGGTGCGTCTACATAGTATGTACGTATTCGCCTGTATGTACCTACGTACAGTATACGCATACGTATTACATTAGGTACACAGATCTATCTAGGTTTACTAACATTAGAAACGTCAAGCCGGTGTGTGGGGGACGTACTGCAGAAGTCCGTACGTTCTAAAGCAGAAGTGCAACAAGTGGAAAAAAGGGGTTCGAAGAAGAATCGCGGATTACCCACCTCAAATTTAGTTATGTTACAGATAGAAAGCATTTAGGTACTTTCCACCTAATTACCTGTGTTGTGTATTCCTCCAAGTATAAGTGGCACTACCTAGGTAGTTACTACTATCTAATATGTGAGGTTAATATTATTACCCCTATAAGAGGAACCTATCTCTGTGGGTTATTAGTGGTAAGCATGAACCATAATAGATCTAAATACCTACGGTTTCGTATGTTACACTTTCAAGACCAAGTTCCCAAACACTTGGGCAAAGATTTATGGATCTGGGCGAACGTTGATAGGTGTCAATGTTGATAACTAGGGTAACCTTGACATGTCTGTAAAAGCGACAGAGGAAGCTGGTCCAATACATCTCTACTGAGCCATATCCTACCTGGCCAGCCAACGTACCTTAGCCTGGAAACGTTCCAGAAAAAAAGGTCGGAGATTGGCGAGCCACCTTACGAAGCGAATACCTACAGGCTATCTTCCCTTTTAATGCTGATGGTAAGCGCAGGCGGAATGTTGCCGAGATGGTAACACGGCGGACGGCTCCGGATGGCATAGAACTTTACTTTACTTACATTAACTACCGATTCGTACAGCCAACATGCTTTGCCAAGAAAGAAGGAAAAAAAAAACCATCTGCAGGTTCCATGTCGAAAATAATTTTTTTTCTTCTTGTGATTTGCTCGCCATGCTATGACTGGTGACCCTATACCTGTATGACGGAGATTACGTACCTTTCTTCTGTAGGACGTAGATATCAACGTACAGGACGAGGTAGGTAGTCCTTAAAAATCTACCTGCATACTTACATACCATCGTACTCCTCGGTCTTCTAGGAAAACCTTGAAAGTCCTACGTTTAATCATCAGGCAGGTACCTGGTAGATATCAGGTACCCTACCAACGTTGTCTGTACCTTGCTTCTGGGCGTGTTCCTAGCCACAGACTTTTAAGACAATTTAATAATACCTCGGGCTTGTTTTAATTATCCTATGCATTTCTGTTTGGGCGACTTACATAGGTTCGCGTCCCACTTCTGGGCGGTATGGCTTCATGGAAGGTCGCCCGCGTAAGGTTGTTTTAAGCCACCGTTCCAAAAAAGATCCGACTGAGTTGTATTTTATGAGGACCCATGACCCTGTCTGCCTGTAAACCACACCTTAGGTACTCTCCGTCATAACCATGTCCCCCCACTTCCCGTTCCATCGTTCTTCTTCTGCTCCCAGCTCCCAATCCCTGAACTCGCGGTGCTATAGCTGGCCTTGAACTGTTACACGGCTCAAAAACTTCCTCGCTCTATTTCTGTTGTCGTTGCTCTAATAGTAGATACTACTCTATTTATGCGGAAGCCTAGCACTTATTAGAAGCGAATGCGCACCCAAGGCCTTCGCCATCTACGCAGCAATTGAATAACTGCATACCTAACATAATATGTAGTGTGTAGTATGTAGTAGCTGAGAGACCAAAGCCCCGCAAACAGCGCTAAATCCTAAATACGGAGTGCGATCGACGACCGCCGATGGGAGAATGGATCGAATGTGGGTTCCCAGCCGAGCAGAAGGATTGAGAAATCTCAGTAATCGCATCGTATCATGTCAGGAAAGGCGCGCGCCTAAACAGAGTAGCACAAAAGAATAGAAGATAGGTCGAGATGGTGGGAATACCTACCTAGGTACCCAAGAAGATGTGAGGCAAGGATAGACGCATGGGGTGTAGGAGTAAGCATTCTATTGAACCGTGTAGTAGTGTAGGTGTGACCATTCTAGGGCAGCGCATCTGAGAGGATTTGGACCAAGAGTTCGCCTTACAACGAAGAACCATAGCACTGTCGGTAATATAACACATAGGTCTGCTTGACTAGTGGGCTTCCGAGGCGGTGTGCTTTCTATGAATACAATACGATTGTATATTTCTTTGTTCTACCTAGGTAGAGGTAGGTATACTCTATGATAACCCAAATCTTTCATGGCATGCTGCCATCCAAGTTCCAACTTGTCACCTCGGTATCGCAAATAGATTGGAAAGAACCTCAGCGACCGTCAGCGAAAAGGCTTGGAAAGTATTTACAGGTACCTAGGTAACTATGGGATTCTGAAACATGGTTCGTGTTGTCACACTGCTGCTGCTACTATTATTATTCTCATTCTTATCACCGTTTATTGGCAATGCAGCGTCGCGGGATTATAACACCCCATCTTATAGACTAGCGGCGAGGAGGAGGGAAACGTGTCTAAAGTTGTACGGATATAGATTCGTCGGTGAGCGGTTTGGTAATATCTTTGCTCTTCGATCGTCATGACGACTCGGAACGTTTATGTATACCTACCTGTACTTAACCCTAGGACTGAAACAAAGACATCAGCTTGTGAAGAGACATCGCTTGGCTAGACTAGACAAGACTAGACTGATAAAAATTTATGATGCATATTATACACCCCAGGTACAGTACAATACCTACCTAGATATACATTCGAATTCGCTGAGAATAGCTACCCTACAAGGTTAGGTTAGGGAGGTATTATAGATGTCAATATTATTACAAGGAAAGATCAAGGTACCGATATAATGGGTCGAGACCAGGGTATTTGGTGATGGGGTCTTAGGTGTGCCAATCCCTGTTAAGGAAATGGCGACATTATGCTGTTGGTCGCCTTGTCTCTAGTCGGCTTCGCGTTTTTTATTCATAAGCTCGCGGCTAAAACGAAACGGGTCGAGGAGAGAAGAAAAAAATGACCGTAAAATATTACATGCATGTGAAAAAATAAGGCGAATGAGCAGGTCTTACATTAGGTTAGGTAGCTGTGTAGGTAGGTAACGGTACGGGGGTGTGGTAGCGAGATGGATGCTGTTCCGGGCCATTGATGGGAGTTATACTCTCTTGTTAGTCGGGGATCTTGTAGTGTTTCTCCTTATGCCAGTCAGTGAGACATACCAACTTGAACCTTTCGCTCTGCCGGCCTCTTATTTCCCTACATCATCTTTGAAACATATGCACACCAAGAGGCACCGCCAACTGCAGATACCAGCGCCCTTGCGTGGCTAAAAACCTGGCGTACCTATCTTAAGGTTGGCCGTTGACGTGCCTGTGTTGAAGATTTCAGTACTACGGTTCTTATTCGGCAGCGCCTTGAAGCACGAAATGAATGGATGGCATCTTCACCTCCCCTTGATTTGTGTGTGGCCCAGCCTGCATGCGTACCTCCTTCAGGTTAGGTACTATCACTCGTAAGTACTTGATTCTATTGTGAGAATGGACTCTAGGTATCTTGTTCCTGACATAAGTTTTATCGCATCTTTAAAGACTTATCTTACAGCAGCAACATTGCATACCAACCAACCTACCTAACTACCTCCTAGGTAGTACATGCTGCCTGAATATCCCACGCTCATGCTACATTCAATTAGCACCGCATAGCATACTGCATGCTGCATACCTAGGAGGTAGGAATCTAAGGCAGCATGTATGTGTCTGATGTACCTACCTGTATCTCTATGCAAAGCGATATGAACTGCTTTGGTCATAGGAGATATACCTTATATATTATTTTTTTCTATCTCTTTATGCATTGCAGACCCAGTTCCAGTCACATCAACATCAAAGGTACTGCGTTACGGCAGAATTGAATTCGTCGATTCTTTCCCCACGTCCCACCCTTTGGAGACTGTCTTCTCTAATTCAATATACCTAACTATTCTTTACTCAAGCTTGATGTTTCGTAGTGTACCCTTGTCTTTTTGGCGAGTCCGACCATAAGAATCACAAGACCCCCAGGTACAGGTAAAGCTGCCTTACCTGGTCTGCTAAGGGCCCTGTCTCTCGACCTGACCTCTGGTCGCACCGCCTATATGGTACATAGTAGTATTAGTAGGTACCTATACATGTATGTCTCAGGTACTGCCTGGGTAGGTAGATCTCTTGTTTCGAGCTGGGCAACTTGGTCAAACAAAAACCTACCTTGCCTGCTGGTTTGACTATTGGCCATTGGCCATATCAAGACGAAAAAAACTCAAAAAACTCTACATACTCATCTGATCAGACCAGCGATGCAGAGAATGAAATAGTCTCCAATGGATCCATGGATACCTACATACCGGATGCAAACTACACGACAGCCTAAGAAATAGTGAGGCGGAAGGCCTACACTAGATCTTTGATAGGTACCATTCACCGTTCCGTCTGATTCCCTCGTCTCGACTTGTTCCATTCGCAAATACGTATATACATAGCTACAGTATCTGTATGTAACAAATATATGCATTGGTATACATCTGTAGTAAGTACAATGCAGCCCCAGGTCGTGGATATATGCAAAGGCGGATACGACACAAGGTTTCCCTTTCCATCCTGACCTTTTGCATACAGACACCTAGGTGTCTTTTCTGCCGGGAACCCTGCAGTTGCTTACAAGAAGCTTCATGAGTTACCAAGCGCAAGCGCAGCACCATGCATATTACCTAGGTACACAGCCCATGATTAAGCTATTACTTGGGTAGTTTTAACGATGGGGAATACCTTACAACACCCTCCCCACTAGTCACCAGCATGCACTCAGCATGTACATATTAATTACCGAGTTGCATTCACTGCAGCAATATCTGTTCTTGGTGGATGTGTTATGCCTCTCCCACGCCCCAGGGGCCAGGACAGCGGGCTGAGAGGGGGACCAGAGGGCCCAAATACTTGATCTATCGTCATTAAGCTTGGATCTATTCAGTATCTCTCCTAACCTAACCTAACCTACCTATCAAATAAATATAAAACCCTACAAGCCCCACGACTTTAATCCATTCCCTCCCTATTCCCTTCTCTCTACCTTTCGACATAAGTATATTTAAAGAGAACACAAAGGGCATAACGAAGGCGGTGGCGAGCGCATATAGCTACTTGCTATATTATTCTTCGGCCAATACCTACTATTCATATTCTATATACATACCTACCCAACCTATGTAAGCAACATCAGGCTAGGTACCTACGTACATTATATCTATTTCGATCAGGGCGGTATTTTGAACATATCACCTACCTAGTCGTAACGCTTGTCTGGTCTAAGCGTATGCCAGCATCCGAAGCTCTAGTAACACACGAGTAAGTTCGTCCATCCCGAACCAGGCGTTGTCGAGTACTAACGCAACCAGCACCCCAGCTATTCTTTCCCGTCTTAACTTAACGGCAACTACCCTTCCTTTATTTAACCATCCTTATTACTTAACCTTACTATTCTCTCCATAATAATGTCTCGAACGTCAAGCTCTCATAACACCGCCCTCGCCGAAAGCATTTCCGAACCGGACTGGGACTGTGTTGGCAGAGAGGGGTATGACTACTTTTACATCGACAAGTTCACCGAAGAACGTCCCCCGCACCTCAATAACAAAAACTTTTCCTCCACACAGCCCGTCGGTTCCGCCACCCAACCCAGGCGATGCCCAATGATTAAAAAAGACCGTGGAGCTGGCGATAGCACCGAGCATGTGTCGACTGACAGCGTCGAAAACTATACCTTCGTCCAGTATGCACCGTCATCCGCCAACACGAACGAGACCCTAAAGCGTGGTGATCCATTTGGGTATCGGCCCGACTTGGACTACTACAAGAACCGCAACTATGCCGCTGCCGATAGCGCCCAACCCTTGACCGTGGCAGCCGTCGCCGCACTCGACTACACCAACCACGCTCAGTCCTTTGACGGGAACATCTACGGCTGGATGCCCCGAGTTGGACGCGTTGGACAGGCCGACCCGGCCGACTACTGGAGCACCAGCCACTTGATAACCAAAGCTCCGAAGAGCCGCAGCTCGATGGCGACTAACATGTCGTGGTGCGTCGTCCCCTCGGCCCAGGAGCATCACGATGCGGAGATGCTTCGTGACGTCGGAGGCTGGTCCGACATCCCGGCCGACCCTAGAACCGCTATGGCGAGGAGCATTCGAGACGAAGACATGTTGGAAGCCTAAGGGCGATGGATACCGATGTCGATGATGACGACCACGACCGCGACGGTGACGATAAAGATGATGAGATTAATATAATATATCGGTTGATGTTGGAGAGGTACATAACCTGTACTTGGATTGGGCGTTCAGTGTGACTCGGAGGAAAACAGAAAACAAGGTTTCCTTTTGTCAATATTGGTTGGGGCTATCAGGGGCAATATTCCTTCGTCCTTATATTTGTTGTATAGCCATGTAACTTTGTTTCTCATCCACCCATAACATGGCTAGACAGAACATGTGGAGGTGGGTGGTTAAACAGAGACCCTGTATTGTTTTTCAGATAAGCTTGGCGGCGTCTTCGGGGGGATGGTCTAGGATATGAAGGTATAAATAGGTAATAAATGATAATGTCGACATGATTATGTGAATCGTTCCTTGGCCTTCCACCGTCAACTTCAACGGTCGTCACTGTCACATCCAAGCCTTGCCGCCATGTGGCCCCGAGATCTTAAGCCCCCTACATCTGCGAGCCTACATCATCTGGCATTGCATTCGCGCAACCACCGTCACAGTTGCGGTTGCTGTGCTTCATCACACCGCATACGAAAATGGAAAAAAGAGGTTGTACTTATCATTCCCCAAATTGCGACCCGGTCGCGATGTCTCCTCGTCTTTCCCTGTGCTCCGCACCGCCACACATTTCTTTTTTTTTCCTCCTCGCTCAGATCCGCGTAACCCAACTCCAGGCCTTCAGATGCGGAGATTTCTTCCACGAGAAGTTTTTTTTTTTTTTTTTTTTTTTTTTTTTTTTTTTTTTTTTTTTTTTGTTTTTGGGGGGGGGGGGGGGCCCCCAAGGGAATTAAATAAAATCAATAAGTTTGGCAAGAGGATGGAAAGGAAGATGAAGAAGATTCTTATCTCAGGTC
>NW_025953040.1:998045-1005316 GCF_022478825.1 Daldinia caldariorum | reverse complement strand
CACCGCGTCACCCACCCCCCGGCCTTCACCGGCCGACATTTACTCCCCCTTAAGTTTTTTTTTTTTTTTTTTTTTTTTTTTTTTTTTTTTTTTTTTTTGGTTTCGTCCCTGCCCTTGTCTGACTGCGCGAAATGCCCGCCACGATCGCCGCAACACCCCGCTATCATCGCCTTTGGCTCCGGATTTCCACCTGGATCAATATAAATAAATGGCCACTAGCCAAGTAGTTGGTTGGCTTTTTGGGACTGGCATTACAACTATGTAATCGCAATGTCTCTCTGAAATAAAATAGAAAAAATAGAAAAAAAAAGGGTCAAATAAGACAATAATGAAAAATTGCCAATTGACCATACCCCCGCGTAGAAGACGGCTCGTGGATCCGCAGTAGAACGTTTCTAAATTGGAATTTCCACGCGGATTTGAGCAGAGCTAGGAAAGAGAAGAGGAAAAGAACGAATAATAAGTAATAACGAGCAACACGGAAAAAAAAAGGGTGATATATAGCCGACGAATTGATGGCAGCCTACTTGACTCCTTCCGCCCCTTGCATGGATGATTGTTATTCGCATATAACCGAAAGATTGGAACCAACAGAACACCCTCACACCGCTTGAGTTACGTTCCGGAGTCGTCACGAAGGACGAAAATATGTACCTAGGTAGGTATCCACGAATATCGACATGTCCATGCGGAATATCGTACAGACCGACAGAAAGGGATCCCCAAGCCATTGACGTCGAGAGCGAAACTATTTGTCGTTCGTGCTTTTGGTAAAGTCGTCGATGATGCTGATGTGTCAGACAAGTCGATCGCAGGGCGTGAATGGTACATTATGGGATGCTATAGCTCAGGTTGCCGGGTAAAAGGCAATGGCGTCGTCTGTTTCATCTTGGTCTGGAGTACCGTCTCATCAAGCGTACCTAATCTAAGTGGTTAGCTGGAGCAGAGCAATATGCATGCAACTCTTGCTTTGCCCCCTTATCGACATAGACGGCGAGTCGGTTTCCGAAGTCGAGATTGCCGAGGCAAAAACATAGACGGAAAAGCTTTGATCAGATAGAATCAGGAGTGCGGGTGAAGACGAATAGGTAGGTAGCTGGTCGCTGTGGTTAGGCTAGGTTAGGTTAGGCTAGAAAAAAGAAACGCTGTCGAAGGAAGCTCGCGAGTTCGAGATCTGGGGGATGAGGCGGCTTTGCGGAGTAGCGTATGTGTAAGCCGGGACTTAATCCGAAAAAGCCCATAACAGGTACCTAGAGGTAGAGTAAACCGGTGATCAGATCGTAGATAGATCTTGCTCGAGTGGGTACGACTAGCCCAACTCAGACAAGGCAAGATGCAGATGCCTTTGAAACTCCTTGTTGGGTTTCTTCTGCCAGGAACTCTCAAACCGTCCACTACGCCTCTTCTGAAAATCGGTCCGTGGTGTGTGAGCCGCTGAAGGAATTCCTGTGGCATGTCCATAAGGTCAACTATCTGTCCCCTGAATATCTCTCCTTGTTTTTTACCCCCGTGGGTCCTCCCGCCCGGGGTCTTCTCCTGGCATGGCACGATATTCTTTTGAAATCTAAAGAACTTAGCCCGCACGTTCCTCGAGAGAAAGTAGGATGCCCCCTCTTTCTACAAAGCGTGGCCGTAGACCGGCTATATCTGCTCCCATGTTATCGTATCGGCCGTTGAACCCCTAAGGTCTAGCAGTGTTGTATCCTGAGCTGTTAAGTTGATGGCAAATGACAAAATTTTATAGAGACTGCTCACCGATATATGAGATTGTGCCGCCACTCTGTTCGAGTATGGCAAACGAATAGCCGGCTCTGGTTAACATGTGACTTGTAACTCTGTCACAAGAGGGGCTTGGGCAACAGCAACGTCATCATTCCGTGGTATTCGTATCAAAAAGGCCCGGTATTTTTTCGTCTTCGTAGTAGCTTCTGCTCCTGCTCATACCGATGTTGATACTCGGCCTTTGCCGGGTCAGGAAGACGGTATCGTTATTAATAGGAACTGTTCACATAGCCATTATTACTACCATGACGACTGTCGAAATATGTGATGTCCGTATCGATGACCGAGCGCTCGAGGCTCCAGGAGTCGACATAGATGACCATCGTTGTGATATTGGCCTCTTTCCCTCTTTAGCTGGTGTCGATGGCTTAAATAGTAATGATATGCGGTCACGATTCCAATATCGAAGCTGAAAAAGCCCTCGTGGCTGAGACGAGAAGAACCATCTTGCTAGAAAGAGACCATCTCTACATTATAAAGTCCGAATGAGCAGATGTGGAAAAAGAGGAAATGCATAATCATGAGTATCACATAGTCTGGCCACGGTAAGAAGGATTCTAGGCAGAAATATATACCTGAGAAAGAGGAGTCAGAGCATTGGGCAGTAATGGATGAATAGATAACGCCCTGTTAAGCCAGTGCCAACACTGTCGTGCCAATCTACGGTGTGTCCATTCATGTTTCCGGAGTATTACATGCAGAGGGTGACAGCGAATCGCTAGTAAAGAGGCTTAGATGGTATATGTATTAGCTACTGATTGGGCGGCATGGTAAAGCAGTGAAACTAGTGGAGTACTCCCCTGATAGGCTATAAGTCGTTTGATTATAACCAGGCGATGGTGGCGCATAAGGCTAACCCCTGGAATAAGACGAGAGTTCTCAAATATGTAGTATAGGTATGTAAGGTATATTTCTCAAAACGCCATCGCTACAAGACTATATATTGGAAGATCGGTGAACCGTGCTTTGCTATTAGGCACCCACCCGTTTCCCTTCCATAAAAGCCGAGCTTATGTCCATAATCTACATGTTCCATCGGCGCCCGCACTTACACACCAGGGGTGTTGGGGATGCCAATCAATATCTGTCACACCGAGCCTATTAACGACCTTATGTCCTTTCAGCATCTTTACCGGCACAATAGTTGGTCCCTCCATTAGATCGCTCACAACCTTGCTGTGGAATATTTGTAGAGTGCCATCATCGCTACAATCTGCGAATAAGGGATGGCTGCGGTGGAACTTCACAGCTCTGATTGCCTGCGGATGGAATCGCATTGTCTTATATGGCCGGTTTGACATCTCAAGATCATGCCAGAGTAGTCGACGATCGTATGATCCAACGACTAAGTTGTCACCGCCAGGATGCACATCAAACGACGAGATCCAGCGGGCACCGGGCTGAATAGTTTTAACCAATTCTTGCTTTTGGAGGTCATAGCATCGTATCGACCGCTGAGTTGCAACAAAGAACAGGGGCCGCAAAGGATGGAATGATGCCGTTTGTGCCAATCCAGCAAGCTTCCTGAAGGGGATTTGTGTAAGATGCTTGGATAAGGTGTGAATGGCTACAGAGCTTCTTTGTCCGCTAGGGGATACCGTGCAGAAGAAGTCTCCTCGTCGGTGCCAATTGATTGACTTGATAGGCGAGCGAACTGTAGCTTTTAGTAGTACACCCTCGTCCTCTAGGCGTGCTCCTGGCCGAGACCATTTTGCCGGAGGATCTTTTCGCGCCCCATTGGCTGTTGTTAGTTGCTTGCCGTTGGTAGCGTAGCCAAATCCTGCATCCAGTATATCTCGACTAGTCTGTTCCAGCTCCGGGCTTCCAATTGAAGGGATCATGAAGAAGATATCCTCGGCCACAGCAGCTGATATAATTGAAGCTTCTTGACCTGGTCGCCATCGCACTACGTCTACCGGATCCTCGCTGCTAAGTTTGACTTTCCACTGCTGTTTGCCGTCTGCGAGACCCCACACTCTCACCGTGCCATCATCACCACCGCTAGCTAACCACTGACCAGTTGGGTCAATGGCAACGGATCGTACCCTACCCTCGTGACCAGCATATTCAATTGACGCGATGGTAGGGAAAGGTCTTAATTCCTCAGGTCGCGGAAGTTTAGGGAGCAACGATGCAGGGTCGATATTCAGCTTGTTTTTCCGTATCCGAGGTGCAAGGTAGAGGTCAAGACACCTTTCAAAGCGTTCTTTAACAAATCGATCATACGCAGGAGTTTTCCGCAAGGAGTCGTATTTTTGGGGTAAGTACTCCTTTTCTCGTTCCTCCGGTTCAGTCTCTTCCCAGGCCTTCTTTTCATCTTCGGTGGGGAGATACTCTGGAGGTGGATTGTAACTGAGATCATAGCCAGGAGGAGCAAGTTTGGGGGCGGGAATATGCATGACGTTAGGTGGACGAGGCGTTTCGTCAGCCCATATGTCGTAATGGATTTCTTCCTCTTCTTCCTCTTCCCTCTGCCTTTCCTCTGGTGGCTTATACGGTAGTATTCGGCCCTCTTTGATTGCCTTAACTAGTTTCATTATTCGTTTCGCTTCGTGCTTTGAAGGCAAAAAGCGTCGTTTTGGCTCCGGGGCAGCGCTCAAGGGCATCGTCTCCTCGAAACTTGTAAACCATTCGACAGTATCCTATGTCGACATTAGCATAAGACAAATAGAAATATACGGAAACCATGCAACTTACTGGATATGGGTCATATCCTTCCTCGGGAACCTCGTTCATCTGGACTCGTCGCAACAATTCTAACTCGTCCTGGCTCAGGTTCAAGGGCTTGCCGGTTGCAGGATCCGTGAGGCCAGTCCAGCCCTTGGGGACCTCGATGCTGTCTAATAATGCGTCCAAAGCCTCGCCAGTGGCGGGACGCATGATCTTCTTCCCGTTGATATCATATCCTATGTGAGGGTACGAATCGTAGAAAGAAAGGGGTATATTTCCGATTGTATTTACGGGCTCTTGGGCGTCTGTATCGTCTGAATCGTAAACGGGGTCGATTTCATCGTAGACATATCTCGTTCCCCCGTTGGCGTCTGTTTCGATTTTGTAGTGAGGACCAACGTCTTCTTCGTCGGCCTCGGCTCCATTTGACAACTGATTTTTCTCTGGTTCCTCGTCGTCTGTGGGTATATCATCGCTATGCAATTCATCATCGTCGGCATCAAGAGTATCTCCCTCAATGTCATTATCATCATCTTCCGCTTCAGATTCCTCATCTTCGGAGTCCTCATCATCGGATTCACCCTCCAATACACCTTCTAGAAGACCATCTCCAAACTCATCATCGGATTGGGGTTGGTCTGCGTGGTCCGCCTCGACCACGGAAGCTTTGCGCTTCAAATTTGATTTTGTTGGAACCATTTGCGCCAATTCTGAAGTTTTGCGCTTCAAGGTGGAAATTTTCTTGTATCGCAACAAAGCTTGAAATTTGAATGTGAGATTCGGGACGAGATCCAAATTATTTTTTCGGGAGTGGGGCCTTTCTGCCGCTGGGTGGAGCCGAAAGTTGAACACCGCCTTCCAGGTTTGAACGTCGACTTAGGTACCAGGTACTTAGTGCACATTATGTAAGGTCTCGAAGATTGGACATCTTAAAATTCCCGTCCTCCACTTGCATTTCGTTAAGGTACTTAACCTTAAGTACCGTATTCCTCTGCGAAAATAATAGGTACACGTATCAAGACCTGGTGTCCTGAAAAGACATACAATATGGGCTCGGTAATGTGACATGAGTTTTCAACACTTTTTTTTTTCTATCTCGGAAAAGATAAAAGGCGAGGTGAAAAGGGAAAGTCATGAAAAATATCTAGACCTTAGAGTCTTGCAGTGACAATATGGAACCTCAGAAGGCACAACAAAGACCTTCGACTCCAGAATTCCGATAAGCTGGAAGGTCTTTCACGCCATCTTCTAGAGATAAAGTTCCTACTTCAACGTTCGAAGCTTT
This sequence comes from Daldinia caldariorum, assembly GCF_022478825.1. NCBI lineage: Eukaryota > Fungi > Ascomycota > Sordariomycetes > Xylariales > Hypoxylaceae > Daldinia > Daldinia caldariorum. Next base: position 999,579 of record NW_025953040.1, on the reverse strand, counting down.
CCAAGTCTTATGTAGTTACGCCTTCTCTGCTGCCGAGGTCGATGACCTAGCGGCTAAAGTATCTCTCATATCTGTGGCCGAGTGTAATTGTGCGAAGGAGCAGGCAATTATAAGTAGTCTGGATTATAAGTTCAGATCATCGAGACGTGCAAACATCACTGATTTGAGGCACCTGGGAAAGGGGTAATGAGTGGCTAAAACTTTACCCTCCAGATCTTTGGGGCCGAGACGTGGGTTAGAAAGTGCAATTCACCAATATTCCAAATCTAGCAGGTATGAGAAGTGGATAGGTGATTGGGCTCAATCCTACAACAATGCATCGGAGCGTGGTGTCTATTCACTTCTGCTTGACTACGGTACTAATCCTAATACACATCCTACTCCTTTTACAATAGCTTGGTCCGGCTTTATCCGCTTCGCCGTCGGAAACCCGTCAAAAATCACATCTGTTGATGCCTACCTTAACTCATTGGATGACCTGTTTAAGCATGGAGCGGATCTAGGCGCTTTAACAATTGGGTTGACTTTACGGCCGGGTGATATTTCGAGCCATCTGTCACTTTGCATGGTAACAACCTTAGCGGGTCCGAAACCGAGGGAGAACTTAATTTTATATCCAAGATCACCACGAGGATGATCGAGCAGGCAATCGATACTCGGTGGCCTGTAGGAAGGCTGCCCTGGATTGTGAGGAATGTTTTCCCCGTTACACTACATAAATCAATGCTCGATATGCTTATTCACTGGCTTATTCAGGCTCGAATTAAAGGGAGGAATCCAAAGACTTGGGGCAAACGGCTGTTTCAAGACACAGCCCACACAGAAGAGGAAATTAAGCGGCCGAGGTTAGATAGCGCGGATATGTCGAGGTCTTCGTCAAGTTAAGAGTTCATAGTGGCACGAGTTGATGCGAGCGTTATTTCAGGCCATATCGTGTAGACAATAGCCAATCCAATGTGATATTGACTTTTTCGTCTTCACTGTCTTATTATTATAATTATAAGTTAATAACTATGTTGTCGGGTTTTTCGTTTAAACTCGATACACCCATATCGCATAGCTCAACTATCCATTAAATGTCCCCGGTAATCGTTGTCCCAATTATTATATAATGTTGGCTAGACAACGTCTAGTCAAGTTCGTATCATGTCGTAAAGAATTATGATGTATAAAGTGTAGTATGATAAAGAAAACGGTGTCTACCGGTGTAAATGTTAGGTATGCTTTTGCAAATCATGCCCGAGTCGTACAGTAAAACAGTGATACATTAAGGAACATGAAGAGCTGTGGCTCCTCGTCGGAACACATAACTGCTACCTGAAGCGCCGGCTGGTCCCAAGTAGCAATGATGTAAAACGCGTGTGAATTCGATTGTGGCAACTCCGTCCCAAAATTCAATTATGAAGAACGTCCGTTTGCGGGTGAAGCCTCGCGGCTCGATTTCTTTTCTTTTCTTTTCTTTCTTGCGGGGGGGGGGGGGGGGGGGGGGGGGGGGGCGGGGGGGGGGGGGGGGGGGGGGGGGGGGGGGGCGCGC
>NW_025953040.1:983238-998035 GCF_022478825.1 Daldinia caldariorum | reverse complement strand
TACCAACCGACCGTGGCGGGGGTCCCCCCGCGGGTGCTTTTTTTTTTTTTTATTTTTATTATTCCCCCCCCCCCCCCCCCCCCCCCCCCCCTAGACCTCCATGTCTTGCCACTCGAAAATCGAAAACACCGGATTTTAACGTTAGAGCTCACCCTTAACTCTACTAACGATCGTCTCGCTCGTCACCACGATCTTCTGTAAGGAACTGTTGTCGTCGTCGTCACGGAACGTGGGCCGTTTCCCCGCTGTGATGTACGTATCTCGTTTGGCTCGATGCGCGCCCATATTACCCAACTCGAGCTCTTCTCTCGACTCGGAGGCCATACGAGTAAATCCGCTAGATTTCGTGCTTTTGTGTGTCTTGGATAGCGTGAGAATGGTGCCTTTGCTTTCCCATCCCGTGTTCCTGGATAAACGCATTGAGAACACCGTCTCGAATACAGGTCGAAGGAGGGGAAAGCTGGATATGATGATGGCTATGCCCGCCTCGCATGTCCCGTAAAGGCTCGCTTGTACTATTGTGTACGGTATATCGCTGTAGTCAATGTGTACAAGTGCAGAAAGGTGAAGGGCGCCAAATAGTAATGTGCTATAGTTGACGCAGAATGTGTTAGCTTAGATACCGGTTATAAGGGGTACGGCTTCATTCTTACAGTATACCAATACTAAAAATGCATATGGTGACTATTTTGTATCGCCATTCCATCTGAAGTTTTAGGATCATGGGTAGAGGTAGAGCCAAGATCATGAGCTGGTTTATGACATTTATGAGGCTTATCGCTGCAAAAGCTGCTTTCTGATCTCCGCAAGTACCAGCCGTTCGAATCTGCCAGTTTATTTCAGCCGGTCGACATATTAAAAACTCGATGAGTATGCTCAGAATAATCCAGGCGACGGTGAAGACCATGGTGGCTATGGCAGCGAGTTTGAATCGACGGTCGAAGAAGATACGTATCAACATCAGTATAGCACTGAATTTCATCAAGCCCAGTGAAATCGCATATAAGAATTGACCAGCATAGATAGCCTGTAGTATATAGTTAGAACTTGCTAGTTGCTTGAGATCCATTCCCAGCGAATGGCGACTCGGAAATGGAAGGCCGACGTAGATTCGCCTGATGGAGTTCTCAAATAAACCGACGAACCTTCAAAAGTCGCACCAGGTGCCAATCCTGCAACTCTCCGACGTGATGACCCGCGCCACCTGCTAGCACCATCGAGAAACCCGTGGCTACAAGGCCGTAGAATATGATTACCGCTCCGAGGTACAACCCATCATCCACCATGAATGCGCGGCCACTTCGCCGAAGGCTCCAAAATCGCAGGCCGGTACATAATGCCACAAGGAGAATCAGGATTATACCCGAGGCGATTATCCTAGATCCTTCGGTGGTGAGCGGTACTACGTCGGTTTCGATACGGTCGGTTGCCGGTGTCGCGGGGTCATTGCTGCTTCCTATGATCGAGAGCCGGGCATAAACGATAGACATATCTAGGTAAGACCGGAGTATTCAAAGCCTTCACCCCCGGAACGATTCCGGTTGCCGTTTTACTGAGGTGAGAGACCCTCTTCGCTGGCCGGTGAGAGGATACATATACCGGCAATAACTCGAATCCTGCTCTTGGAGTTTGACGGATTATACCGAAGCGTTTTTGAGTTACGCAGTCACCAACGGACGGTGAACACGAATTGGCGAGAGATGTAAACCGGAATTATCCTCGAAATTCGAACCAGGCGCGCGACTAAAGAGAACAGGGAGGGTATGCAAGGGTTCAAGAACCATTTTGCTCGCTAAGAATGCCAGGGGTCAAGGCTTTTGGGGTCGTGAACATCCCTGACATGAATAATTAAATCTATAGCTGAGGTTTTTATGATAACTACTATGTAATGCTAGATATACCTAGGGATAAGGCAAGCCGACGAAGGGCCAACTAATAATACTATTACACCACACCACATAATACATAGCCTTGTCCTAAATCAAAGGCTTCGGGGTCCTGTCTCAATTTGTCGTCGCCGTGCCTCCTACCTTATAACTACCAATGTTTGTTACAAGTGTTTAGGCCGGGGTCTTTAGTCGTCCCTCGTCATGGGAAGTTTTGGTTTTTTTTTTCCTATCAAGATCCTTGGCGTCTCCATCCGAGCTTTAGCTGATAACTGACGATGAATTATGTTTCGCTACCCGTTTACGGCAATATATACCGAGTAGGTTACCAGAGGTTAGGTAGGTACCCATCCGTTCATCTGCACCCCGTACTCGAAATGGCGGCACCTCATCTCAAGGAAGTAATTAGGCCAGGGGTTTCGATGCGACATGTCAGCCCATATCCATGTGCATGAGGTTTGTCCCATCGGAGAACCCAGGGGATTTGGTGTATTTCATTTCTGCCAGGCAAATTTGAAAAAAAGGGTCACAGCGTTCACCCTATTTACGTGCATATGCGGTACAATACCTCATAGTACTAGCAAGTAAATAAAAAGATCTGAGACATACGTAAGAAACAGACGCTCGTTCGTTCGTTTCGCGCTTGTTTCTGCTGAGTCCTTGTGACCTGCGCACGGCTGTCTATACTGGGGCTTTACACCTTACAATCGCGGTAGAGGCAATATCCCGCGATGCAGGTACTAATAGCTTTAAGCTTTAAATGCTTTCACTAAGCCGCAGATCCATATCGCGTTGACAAGCAGGCGTTACGAATCCAGACATGTAATTTTGAGACAAGATATAAGACTAAGACATCAGAGTTTGCCAACACTTGCCCGCAATAGAGGAATGAAGAATAAACTTAGGTACCTGTTTCAAGGGTTCATCTCTAGAGATATTGAGAATTCGAATTGGGGTTTTCTAATTCGGCAACTCCGTTTAACTAGTAGTTGAAATATCTTCCTTTCAGCGGGGACGCGTGCATGGTGGGAACGGACCTGGGTATTATTACATACTAGTACCTTACTAGGAGGTATTATTCCAAAATATGACGTCCCTCAAATCATCACAGTCGACAGTGTCAAGCAAAATGCCGGAGATTACTTCTATTAAAGCAGTCTGATCTGCTTATAATCTGTCGTATGTATTCCCGTTATTTGGGCCACTTATACGCGACTTATTTTTCTTAATTAAGAGCTGTCTGTTGAAGGTTGGTAGTAGTAGACTGGTATAAGACTTCGAAATATTCAGCTACTAATAAGCTATATTTAAATTAAGTCTTAGCGAAGTTTATATAGTATTTTGAGTTCTACATAAAGAAAATACGAAACCGTTAAAGATGTCTCAAAATTGTGAATAACAGGTATTCATACTGATGACTGATTGGACTTAAGAGAATAGACTTCGGTGGTAACTTGGCTTTGAAGTTCTCGCCAAGTCTTCTACAAATGAGACGGAAGAATATCGGATTGTTATACTGTAGGAGGTAGGTAAGATAGAATCATGTCGGCACCTCGGTAGGTACTTCAGTGTTGTACCTTGATACTTTATAAGTTAGGTAAGGTTAGGTAAGTTACTACGTATAGAGGTAGCTAAAAGAGTGGGGACCGTACGGGCTGCCCCAGTTCTTTGTGAACCGAAAGCAACCGAAAGCAAGCAAGAGCAAAGACCAAGAAGGGGCCCTGGGGCCTGGGCAGCCTGGAAAGCCCAAGCCACTCGCCAACAAAATTCCCGCCCCGTCGATTTCCCTCCATGCTGCTCCATATGGAGTACCTACCATTCTCATACCGTCGGCCGCCGGATATTATGTTGACCGTTACAACCGCCGAGTCGGTCATCTACTACTGCGACATTGTACGCAATTTGTACTTGTGAGCCTCTAGCACCAAGTCGGTAAGCGGGCGTCTCGATCTTTTTTTATCGGCGGGCGGAGAAAAAAAAAAGGAAAATTTGGAGATGGATCCATCTTCACTTGACCCACGTCTTCGTGATGCCGGTGAGGATTCAATTGTCGTCAACGGTCCAACGAACCCGCTACCACCTCAAATCGCCGCCGCAGGAATCCCCGCTTCGACGTCAACATCAACATCAACATCATCTATTCATACATTCCATAAATCCGACCTTCCCGATTCACCATTACAACAGCAACTTCATTCCCAAACAGCTGGCCCATCACCGCCAGCTTCTACCTCCGGCTTCACCCCTCAAACGCCCAACAATCATCCGCACTCGGCTAACAACGATACTCCTAATGCGGTGCACGACCCGAATGATCCTAAGCGGCCGCGAGCCTGTGAGGCATGCCGTGGGCTAAAGGTTAAATGCGAGCCCGATCCCGCGAACCCGGACGGACCATGTAAACGGTGCGCGAAAGCTGGTAGGAATTGCGTCGTGACGCAGCCTACGAGGAAGAGGCAGAAAAAAACAGATAGTCGTGTTGCGGAGCTGGAGAAGAAAATAGATGCTTTAACGGCAAGTCTTCAGGCGAGCAGAGGAACACCTAATAATGCTGCCCACCCGCCCCCATCGGAGGACCATACTTTCGGGTATGGCCATACCGCGACTGTAAGAGATTGGGGCGCTCCGCCTCGAGATACTCAACACCAGAACCAACATCATCAACCACAACTTCAACCACAACCACAACCTCAACCTCAACCTCAGTATCACCACCCTGTTTCCTCGCCTGAGAAGCGTCCATCAGCGCCACCGCCGACTATGGCGGGCCAGAAGCGGAAGTTCACAGAACCAACATCCAGTTCCTCTAGTGCGACTAACCCTTCGTCGGCGCCACCTAAGTCGAGCGTCGTATCGGAGCAGCAGCCGCCAGATATAGTTGATCGCGGATTGATAAATATGAACGAAGCTACTGCCCTCTTCACCAGGTATGTGGAGGACATGACACCACATCTCCCGGCGGTCGTGTTTGCTGAAGGTACTACTGCCACCGAAATTCGGAAGACGAAACCGATCTTATTCCTTGCCATCCTTGCAGCTGCCTCGTCTGAGACCCCGAAACTTCAGCGTCAACTAGTTAAGGAGATTATGCAGATATTTGCTGAGCATATTGTTATTTCGGGCAAGAAGTCGTTGGAATTAGTCCAGTCCCTTCTCGTCAGCGTCATCTGGTACTACCCGCCTGAGCATTTCGAAGAATTAAAGTTTTATCAATTTGTTCACTTGGCGGCCGTCATGTCTATCGATATTGGCTTAGGTAGGAGGAAGTATAATCCAAAGACACGACTCGTACCGTATACCTGGCGCGATCATCCTTTCAGGAAACAGCCTCTCCCAGATCCTACCTCGATCGAAGCACGGCGGACGTGGCTCGCGGTTTATTTTCTTTCTTCGAATGTTTCCATGGCTTTGCACCGCCCAAACTTGATTAGATGGCAGTCATTCATGACCGAGTGCATGGATATCCTGGAATCCTCTCCGGATGCGGCACCCTCGGATAGGTATCTTTGTCATCTTGTCTGGACGCACCGGCTCGCCGAGGATGTAGGCATACAGTTTTCGATGGATGACCCTAGTGTCTTTGTCAATGTCTCGGAGCAGAAAGTACAGTACGCTCTCCGGGGGTTCGAACGCGATCTGTCCAAATATAGCGACTCTATCCCCAAATCAGAGAAGAGACGTATGTTTAGACCAAATTTCATCTTGATTATCGTGTTGGCTGACATTTGGTAGCATCGCTTGTCCTCGGTTTCCACGTATTGAATTTATATATGCATGAAATCGCACTCCATGTTGACAAGAACGCAGAGGAATACCGGCCTCCGTGTAATGCTGATTCTCTCCGAGAACCTATCCCGGGCTTAGACGATTCTCTAACCCCGTCACATATTAGTGCTTTATCATCATGTCTTACTGCTATCGATGGCATCTTTGAGACTTTCCTATCCATGGACGTTCACAGTATTCGTTGCATCCCGATCTTTAGTTTTGTTCGGGTTGCTTATGCCGTGGTCGTTTTGATCAAAATGTATTTCAGCGCAAGTAACTCGGATTCCGAGTTGGGTAAGGTCATCAACAAGGACAACATGAAAGTTGCCGAGTATCTCGAGAAGTTGCTCGAGAAGTTTCGCGAGGTGGCTGCCTCAGATAAGTCTCGACCTGCCAGCAAGTTCCTCCTCGTTTTGGCCATGTTACGGAACTGGTTTTTTAGGCAAGGCCAGGCTCAGGGCAAAGTAGGTCAAAATGAGGAAGAATTAGAGCTCGCTGCAGCCCATCATGCAAAGAGATCAACAACTCTAAAGGACGAAAGTGATGATGCTGGCCCCCAGTTGCAACAACAGCAGCGGCAGCGGCAACAGCAACAGCAACAGCAGCAGCAACATCATCAGCGCCACTTAAATCCTGAACCAACGAACACCCCACTTCAACTTCTTTCAGAAATAGCAACCGGGAACGGCCCACCACGCAACAATGGTTCGAATCAACCTCCGCCCGGCGTGGATGCTAGCAACCCACAGTCGTTTCAAGCTTGGCTGCGCACAGCACCACAACCAGTACAGCCATTTATGTACGAGCCTACGAGCGGGCCGGTACCTAGGGGTGGCATGGCAATGGGTTCAGTGCCAGAGCCGTCGTTGATGCCATGGATGGGCTCACCATTTGGGCCTAACGACTTCGACTACGGTAGTCTCGGGGACGGGTTTGAACAAGCCCTCGGACTTACGCTAACAGGCTTTGGCGGTGGCAGCCCTGGCGACCCAGCCTCGTACGAAGACACAATGCGCTACATGATGCAGAACGACATGCTCGGGCCCCTTCCCGTATCCGAGGGTTATACCGCGCCACCCCCACCCCAAGGCGGTCCGAATGGAAACTTCTTCCAGTTTTAAACAAACCTCACCTAGCTTACACTAAAAGAGGAATCTAATCGCTTGTACTATTACGACGTTATACTTCTCCGCTCTCTAAATCAGTGTCGAGGAGAGAATAAAAAGAACGGAAGATATCAAGAAAAGAAGGATGGCCAAAAAAAGGGGAGAAATGATATTTTAGTGGCTGCTTACCTAGGTACATTCTACTTTGTCCTCACCCCCCCTTTTCTCCCTTCATTACACTATCGCTACTCCCACTTTTATCCTTTACCCTGTGAGCTGATTTACCTATCGGTTATTACTCAGGGACCATATGGCACGTACCCTACTACCTAACCTAACCTACCTGCCTATTCATACCGCTACCACCTACATACCTCAGACAGAACATGATACGCAGCTTGCTTGCTTGCTTGACTGATGACGTATCTGGGTTATGGGTTTTTTTTTTCGGGAGGCGCACATATACATATACTCGCTTGGTGGGGGTTTGTTACGGATGAACTGGCGAAAATTCTTTTTTACTATCCTTTCTATCGGCTAGGGTTTCGGTGGGTTATGGGCAAAGAGCGGGTATTTGGGTTTGGCGCGTATTAAAGATGCTTGAACGATTCCAAACCGCTGTGTGTATTCATTCTGGTACGCATAAGATAGAGTTGAAAGCAAAACGAAACAGGTAGGGTACATACCTGCCAGTAGAACGGTTGAATTATGATTACTAGTAATATAAAGAAGCATTCACTGCTAATCGGATCGGATTTGAATTTTTGGAATTTGGTTACTTCATTTCAGTCTGTATAACGCAGCTTATCTACCTCTCCTAATAGCGTAGGGAACTGGCTTCCAAAAAAATATCATCGTCAAATGACCTCATCCCCGATAACTTCGTACATAGATTAGGTAGTCATGCTTAGCCCTCTCCAGTCTCTGTAATAAGACCATTCAGCCTGTCCTGATCCCTTTCCGTAATCATACAACTACAGCATATAGGTAGAGGTTTTCACCCAAGTTGTTGGAACTCCCCACAATGCTGATTTCTTGTGAAGTTGCCGCAAGCTAGAAAAGAGGACAACACGGATAATTCTGCGAGGAAACGTTCACTTCGTCAAACACCTTCCGTACTCTCAATGCTATGTCATCCCCACAAGCGAGACTGCCATTATTTGGCTAAGCTTTTTGGTACGTGGTAAGACAATTTACCCGGTTACCCCCGGCACCGTCCCATCTAAACGCCATAAAAACAACTCGTCGAAACGAATGACGTTAGTTGAAGAGACGGTGTGAAAAGGAAACCCCAATGGATAAAAGCATATGACCCGCGACCTTGTAAGTTTCTGAGATACTGCAAGGGATAGCTTGGGAGAGTACAGGTTTCCAAAGTATCAAAACATAAATCAATATTGAAATTCCTCTGTACAACGCCAAGCATAATCAGTCCATGTAGAAATCGCCCTTGAGAATGCGCTCTTGCATATGGTCTGGTTTTGGTCGTTCTGGCTGCTTCAGCTTTACGGCGGCAGCTTGTTGAGGAGGGACTGGCATTTCGGAAACCGATTTGGAGCGATCATGTTGGCCGCTGCCGTGAGGTGGTGAGCCATATCTGTGAGGTCCGAAGGTCGGGCGATGACCTTGGACGCTACTTTCGGCACGGGTCCTAAGCTGCTCGGACCAATTGTATCCGCTGTCTGCCCGAGCAGAAAATATGTCAGAAGGGGCTCTGAAGGGTAATGTATTGCTTGCCTGAGGGGTGCTCGCGCGTCTCTCAGCAGCGGAGGCGGGCGAGGCACTGGAGAATGGAGCAAGCGTATTTCCATTAGAAATACGTCTCGAACGCTGGGGGATCCTACCAGTTGTTCCAGGGCTTCCAGGCCCAGTACGCAGAGTTCGCATTGCCTGAGCACCGAAGCTAATACGACGAACAAAGGGCGAATTAGGGCCTATCTTGGCTGATTCTTCATCATCGATGGCGCTCTCGTCAATAGAATCTGAATTGTTGGTAGAAATACTGCCTCTGCGAATTCCAAATGCAGAATTTCCAGAATTAGGGGATGTGCCAGACAGTCCTATCGTAGTAACAGATAACCGTCGGCGCTGGTCTCTAACCGCGGCCGACATGATGGATTCGCGACCATTACCATTCGCAGTTGAAGTCGAGTTGCTTTTTTGGAAGAGGTTAGAGAAAGCGGCGGAAGTGACAGAGCCACGGCGGTCGTTGGAGGGACCACTGGTGTTATCGTTCGACATGTTGCTATTTTGTAAATGATCTAGTCCTAGTTTTTGTTTTTCTCAACGTTTAGTGAGGATGGTTTGGGTACTCAGGAAGCTAGTTGAAGAATGTTGACGGAGGGCCTTCGGATTTATGTAAACCGTAGCAGGTTACTAGTATGGTTGCTAGTAGATTGAATCGCACGATTATAGATTGGGACAGTGCGTGTTTCGATTGGAATGGTCAGATGATGTGGCGTTATAGAAGTAAGAAGTAGCAGAAGTGAAACCTTGAGTTTGCTGTGTGGGACGATCAACTTGACGACCGAAACACAGGATCCAGAATCGAGGTGGGAAAGAAACAGAAGACAGCGGAATAATCAAAGGAGTGAGACGAGAAGGTTGATGGTTTCTTTGTGGTAAGTAGTATCGTAGTATCACGATTGATATGAATGGCCAGAGAGAGCGACAAGGGTGTGGTGCGTAGTGCGTGGTGCGTGGTATGTGGTGTATGGTGTGTGGTACGGTAAAGGCCAGATAAGGAGGTAGATCTGTTAATAGGTGTGTGTCAATAGGTGTGGCAATGACAATGCGATCAGCTCGTTCCCTTTCCCCTTTGACGCAATGAGACGCCAATGCACACTATCAAAGAAAGTGTATTGCTAATTGAAGGTGACGATGGTAGTCCGTGCAGTGGTGTAGCATCGACTGACTCGATCCCGTCTTGGGGGGGAGGGAAATGCCTCCAAGCGGGGTAATTCAAAGCTTCTAGACAACGCCGAATTTGTCGACAGTTTACTACCTATTATTGCCGGAAGAAGGATAACGGAAATATAATACCGAATAAGGAGTAGTAGACTTTGTAGGAATTGGAGTCGAGCAGAGAGGTGGTTTGTACATGTAGGTTAGGTACAAGGAAACATAAAAACAGGTATGAAGAAGAACGAATTAAAATAAGAGTAGCCCGTTTATCGGAATCTTACATAGTAGGATCATTATGGAATATGAAAACTACCTAAGGCAGTCGCGATGGATATTGCAGCATGGGGTTGCTCTTTCTCGGAACGCGCTATGCAAATGGACCCAAAGATCGCCAATCCTAGGTACCTACCTTTTGGCTGCTCTGGGTAGCTGGTAGCTCCTGAGGGGTAACAGCCTACTGGCTGGACTGGCAGGTTACCTTGTCCGGCCAGTTAAAACAGCTATACGCTAATGCGTCTAGTAATGCGCCTGGAAGGGACTGATGCATGTACTAACCCGTAGTCGTGCCCCACTAGAGAGACAGGAGAGAGTGAGTTACAAACAAAGCTGACAAGACAACATTGAAAGGAACGACTGCTAAAAGTTAAGATTAGAATTTCGCGGGGGACGGAAGGTAACAAGACCCCTATGTTCCAACTCTGATTTGCTGCTCACTACGTCACCTAGGTATGTACCTTAAAGGGAATTGCGGGGTAAAAGGGACAATCCCTACCTGTTTCTGGCCTTAAACGACTTCCATCAAACAACCTAAGGTAATTTCCCTACACTACGGAAATTAACTTACATCACCGGATCCCTAAATACCTACCTAGACCTAACCTAGGTAGGTACCTACCTCTTATACTTTGCGTCTGTATCGAGATGAACTCTAAAAGACTCTCCCGTGACTAGGACCCAGACCCGGGGAACTTACACAAACAACTTACACAAGCAACTTACCAATCGTTATAGTCCCTGCCACTCCGCCAATTATACTTGCAGATAACCACTACATATTCGATACATCTGAATGGCCACCCAAACTCCCCCGACCTTGGCTATAATCTTCAAACCCATATAAGTCGAAGATAGACAGGAGGTGGTAGAGCAGACATATTGTTACCGGTATAGCAACGTGTCATGCATAACTCCTGTAGACGTTAACGGGGAAGCTCGATTCACTCCTTCTACTTTTGCTCTGGATATTTCCGAGCCTTGGTAGCTATGCTGGCTCTAAGGCGGTGTTCTCCTGGATAGTGAGATTGTTGTTTATTATTCGTACCTAAGGTATTAATTATACTTAGGCCACGTGGGAAGCGAATAATCAGTAAGCAACCCCAAGATTTGCTTTAGGGCAGTACGGCTAGGCACTGCTACATGGTGATACATACCTACCCACCTAAGGTAGTATTCGCATTGGCACACTAACTTATCCATACCATCCACACCACCCACACCATCTATTACCTGGGAACCTGATACGATTGGTAGTAAACCTCAAGAAGCCGGCGCCAGTAAACTTGGCGTCCTATATAAGAGGAAAGCCAGCGAGTTCGCTTCTAGACGAACATATCATTCTGGTATGATTGCTGCAAGTTTCGTTACTCATGCAGCATAGCGGTATATGGATTTTGAAGCAACTGGAACGACCTACGAATATATACCTAAGGATAAGGCTTAGTGAGATCGCGCCTATATAAGAAGGCAAAGACTTGGCAAATAGGTATCCCTTAACACGTCACTGCATGGTCATAGGGACATGTCTACGTATCGAACTTACATAGGTATAATTGGAGTTCTCTTGCTCTCTTCCAAAGTAGAACAGAATTATATTAGGGCCACGGCTAGACGTATGTGGAGAGCTGCAGTCTTAAGGCATGGATGATCGAAACGTGACCTGTACAACTACCCCTCTCAAGATATTCGTTAGCTGAATCCAACAATCGTTCCAGTTCTTGGTGCTGGAGAAGGCAACCTTGGTCTAGGTGTTTATGGTTATTATCTATCAACACCTAATTGCTTAGGCAGGGTATTTACGCCAGAAGGCCTCCACCGCGTCTGCAATGCGAGAGCTCGCCGTTATATGTATTTCATGACCTCCAGGTAGGACGGAAATTTCAACCCCGTCAGCTCCGAGAGCGTTATGGGCATCCTCTATCGTCTCCTCCTTGACCACAATAGGATCGTCCTCCCCGAGGATCATCAAGATTTTCCCCGCATGCAGTCCCGAGGCGGATGCGGCCTCTCTGGCAAGCGCCGACTCTCTTCTGTCCTCTCTTCTGCCCTCAAGGATCTTGTTTAACGCTTTCCAGTCTCGTTGAGGAGCGTAAATAGGAGCGTTTCGGATGGTGCTTAGAAACGCCGTGACAAACCCATCATGGTGATCGACCTGCCATCTCACGACTGAGGATACGGTAGTGTCCGGCCGAAACTTTGAGATAGAGGTGCTGTCGAATCGAGCACCGCCATTAGAATCGCCGTCTCCACTTGGTAGGTACTTCTTAACCTCAGCGGACGCGATGTCAGTGCCACCTGCGGCTCCAGGCGGTTGTGCGATCTCCGGCCGTATTCTCCTCCGAACTAAGACCTTTACTAGGAAATCCGGGAGCAGTCCTGAGCTGTAGAGTAGCCAACTCTTCCAGCCAACGTGATACGGTCGGATTAAGCCGCAACTCGCTACTAGTATAAGCGAGTTGATTTGGTGTGGGAAATATCGTGAGAACAAGACGCAAAGGCCTCCTCCGAGAGAGTATCCTACAAGGTTAAAGTTTGTCCACGATAACTTAGACGATGCCAAGACCAACAGGAACTGGGTTACGTAAAGCCGCGCATCGTAAACAAGGTCACTAGGCGCATCTGAGTATCCGCGGCCAAAGAGATCTAATTATGAATATGGTAAGAAGACTGGTTTCGAAACTTTTCGCCTTTGAAATATAGGCTTTAATAGTACGAGGGTGGGAAAAGGAAAAAAAAAAAAAAGGGGGGGGGGGGTAAAATTACCGAAGAGCATGACCCGGCACCCTTTGCCAACAAACTCATGTCCGAGGTCCCCTAACGATATACAGGGTGTGCTGATGCCGTGCACGAAAAGAACCTTTTCCCCATCTTCGGGACCCCACTCATAGACTCGTATGGAACCATATGGTGTCTCTACATCTCTACCCCCAGGTAGAGCATCGAGAGGATATGGAAGGGCTAAGCTTTCCTTCTCCGAGATTACCGGAAGAGTTTTTATACGCGGAGAGGGTATACTGAGCTGACTTTTGACCCCTTTAGACTGTAGAATAAGCGGGATCGACAAACATGCCGCGGCAGCTACGGTAGCTGTCAAGAGAACACTTCGCGGAATTCCTGCTGGAGCTCCGAGTAGGCTAGATGGAACAGACGGGAGAACCATTGCTGTTTAGGACGTTTACGAGACGTGAGCTCGAACAAGGGACAGAGGGGAAGTGAGAGGTTTAATGTCCAATGAGATTTGATCCGACAAACGAGAAAGATATACCCCGCGAACACGAAGATTTATATTATTCTTTCCGGATAAGCATCAAGGCCCATCACCACAATCATCATTCTCGTTCTCCGCGGAGCCGCAAACTTTGTCGGCTTATCGCAGCCTGGTCCTTGTGAGTTTAGGGAAGAGCAGAGTCTTTGGGATTCAGATCCTGAAAGGTTTGCCTTGTTACTGCAACAAGCCGGCCGATTTTCGGTAGCATTGGAGACGGAACTCCACTAAAATAAGCACTACTTACATCCGGCGAGGCCCGTGAAGCTTCCCGTATGATTAATATCCGCCGGATAATGTGTGCGTATCCAACTTCGACTGAGAGAATGTAGGATAAGCTTGTGACGCACAATGCATTCAATCTTGAAATTTTCTCACCGAATCAAAGAAAATCCTTTAATGGTCAAGAGCTGTCTCATTCAAGCTGACTACCAGGTACATATGCGACATTAATCAGCTTAGGTGCCTCTATTCATGATTCCACTTTTAAGCTACCGCCGGCGCGCTTTAAGACAAAGGTAACAAAATACTTTCGTGTTGCAACTTGAGAGTCGCCCGACAGAAATGATATAATCGTTTGAGAAATGCTGGCTTTTCTTTTAGTAAATTAACTTATTTTTGACTGAATTGTGTATTAGTTTCGAATTGTGACTTATGGGGAACTGCTTACTGTAACCATTGCCATCCATCGTATTCAATTAGAAGACCGTTACTATTATCACTTGATGCTATAGCTACATACGTTCTACATAATATAAACAGTTGCTCAGGCACCGTAGGCACCTAAAGCTTTTCTCTACTTACCTAAACTAGGGGCCTAGAAGACTAAGTGTCAGTACGGCATCGAAGAGATTCTGAGGATTCCTCTAAAGTACCTACCTTCCTTTTCAATGGATCAACGAAAACTGAAACATAGCTCTCTTATACCTACCCATTTAGTCGTTGTCTTCGGTAAACATGCGAGTTTAGGTCATACTGTCGCACGGGACGGATTAATATAGACTTGCTTGGCGAGTAGCGTCCTTCCCGAAGGAAAAGTTGCGGTCAGCCCGGAATCGGTATAAAAATCCGTTCAGCCTCCCGTTTGTATTCCGCCCAATCATTGGCACGAGAGTGAAGTAAGTCATGTGGTGGAACCCCTCCCCCGAAGTCTGTCAAACAAGTGCCTTCCTTGTATCTAGCTGGAAGGTACTCTTGGTAAATCCTATTCAATACGTTGCAATTTACACCTATAATAAGCCGCCAGCATCGTATATCCATGGTGTTCACGGGAGTTAGTTGGAGATCAGTATTGCGCACTTAGATACCTACCAACCTGGTAGGTTACCTGTATCTATCTGAGTTGAACTATACCAACCACGAGCTAGAACATTTCCGTAGTCGATATAAAGTCACTTCGAATTCATGTCTTCTTGTTTTCTTTACACGTATCAAGTAGGATTTGCAGCTTATTCAACTTGATGCGGCTAAGAAACTTGTACCGGGGGGGGGGGGGGGGGGGGGAAAATTGGAGTGCACAAAACCCAATTGGACACGAGTTTACGTTTAAAAGGTAATATTAAGAAAAAATGCCTGGGGTGGGGGTGGGAAAA